>NW_025901336.1:0-32044 GCF_022539505.1 Lolium rigidum
TTGCGATCCCCTATACTTGTGGGTCATCAATTATCATCCCCAAGGTTGGAAAAAATTTCAGCAGTTTTATCACAGGCAGTTTCAGCAGTTTTAGCAGTTTCGGGTAATTTTGCGCGCTTTGCACTAGGAGTAGAAACATTGCCAACACCAATTATTTTACCATTGATAGTAGGAGGTGCAGCAACATGTGAATCATTAGCATTGCTAGTGGTGGTAATAGTCCAAACTTTAGCTACATTTTTCTATTTAGCTAGTTTTTCATTTTCTTCTCTATCCCACCTAGCACGCAGTTCAGCCATTAATCTTATATTCTCATTAATTCTAACTTGGATGGCATTTGCTGTAGTAACAATTTTATATCCCTATTAGGCATAACTTTCGATTTCAAAAGATCAACATCAGAGGCAAGACTATCAACCTTAGAAGCAAGAATATCAATTTTATTGAGCTTTTCCTCAACAGATTTGTTAAAGGCAGTTTGTGTACTAATAAATTCTTTAAGCATAGCTTCAAGTCCAGGAGGTGTATTCCTATTATTGTTGTAAGAATTCCCATAAGAATTAGCATAACCGTTACCATTATTATAAGGATATGGCCTATAGTTATTACTAGAGTTGTTCCGATAAGCATTGTTGTTGAAATTATTACTTTTAATGAAGTTTACATCAACATGTTCTTCTTGGGCAACCAATGAAGCTAACGGAACATTATTAGGATCAACATTAGTCCTACCATTCACAAGCATAGACATAATAGCATCAATCTTATCATTCAAGGAAGAGGATTCTTCAACGGAATTTACCTTCTTACCTTGTGGAGCTCTTTCACGTGTGCCATTCGGAGTAATTAATCATCATATCATCAAGAAGCTTTGTAGCCGCCCCCAAGGTGATGGACATAAAGGTACCTCCAGCAGCTGAATCCAATAAATTCCGCGAAGAAAAATTTAGTCCTGCATAGAAGGTTTGGATGATCATCCAAGTAGTCGAGTCCATGGGTTGGGCAATTTTTAACCAAAGATTTCATTCTTTCCCAAGCTTGAGCAACATGTTCATTATCCAATTGTTTAAAATTCATTATGCTACTCCTCAAAGATATAATTTTAGCAGGGGGATAATATCTACCAATAAAAGCATCCTTGCATTTAGTCCAGGAATCAATACTATTCTTAGGCAGAGATAGCAACCAATCTTTAGCTCTTCCTCTTAATGAGAAAGGAAACAATTTCAGTTTAATAATATCACCATCTACATCTTTATACTTTTGCATTTCACACAATTCAACAAAATTATTGAGATGGGCAGCAGCATCATCAGAACTAACACCAGAAAATTGCTCTCGCATAACAAGATTCGATAAAGCGAGGTTTAATTTCAAAGAATTCTGCTGTAGTAGCAGGTGGAGCAATAGGTGTGCATAGGAAATCATTATTATTTGTGTTTGTGAAATCACACAACTTAGTATTTTCAGGGGTGGCCATTTTAGCAGTAGTAAATAAAGCAAACTAGATAAAATAAATGCAAGTAACTAATTTTTTTGTGTTTTTTTGATATAGAGAGCAAGACAGTAAATAAAGTAAAGCTAGCAACTAATTTTTTTGTGTTTTGATATAATGCAGCAAACAAAGTAGTAAATAAAATAAAGCAAGACAAAAACAAAGTAAAGAGATTGGGAAGTGGAGACTCCCCTTGCGGCGTGTCTTGATCTCCCCGGCAACGGCGCCGGAAAAAGAGCTTGATGGCGTGTAACTCACACGTTCGTTGGGAACCCCAAGAGGAAGGTATGATGCGCACAGCAGCAAGTTTTCCCTCGAGAAGAAACCAAGGTTTATCGAACCAGGAGGAGCCAAGAAGCACGTTGAAGGTTGATGGCGGCGGGATGTAGTGTGGCGCAACACCGGGGATTCGGCGCCAACGTGGAACCTGCACAACACAACCAAAGTACTTTGCCCCAACGAAACGAGTGAGGTTGTCAATCTCACCGGCTTGCTCGTAACAAAGGATTAACCGTATTGTGTGGAAGATGATTGTTTGCAAGAAAACATTAAAGAACAAGTATTGCGGCAGATTTGTATTTCGAGTATAAGAGAATGGACCGGGGTCCACGAGTTCACTAGAGGTGTCTCTCCCATAAGATAAAAGCATGTTGGGTGAACAAATTACAGTCGGGCAATTGACAAATAGAGAGGGCATAACAATGCACATACATGTCATGATAAATATAGTGAGATTTAATTGGGCATTACGACAAAGTACATAGACCGCCATCCAGCTGCATCTATGCCTAAAAAGTCCACCTTCGAGGTTATCATCCGAACCCCTTCCGGTATTAAGTTGCAAAGCAACGAGACAATTGCATTAAGTATGGTGCGTAATGTAATCAACAACTACATCCTTAGACATAGCATCAATGTTTTATCCCTAGTGGCAACAGCACATCCACAACCTTAGAACTTTACTGTCATCGTCCCGGATATCAATGGAGGCATGAACCCACTATCGAGCATAAATACTCCCTCTTGGAGTTAAGAGCAAAAACTTGGCCAGAGCCTCTACTAATAACGGAGAGCATGCAAGATCATAAACAACACATAGGTAATAACTTGATAATTAACATAACATAGTATTCTCTATCCATCGGATCCCGACAAACACAACATATAGCATTACGGATAGATGATCTTGATCATGTTAGGCAGCTCACAAGATCCAACAATGAAGCACAATGAGGAGAAGACAACCATCTAGCTACTGCTATGGACCCATAGTCCAGGGGTGAACTACTCACTCATCACTCCGGAGGCAACCATGGCGGTGAAGAGTCCTCCGGGAGATGAATCCCCTCTCCGGCAGGGTGCCGGAGGAGATCTCCAGAATCCCCCGAGATGGGATTGGCGGCGGCGGCGTTTCAGTAAGGTTTTCCGTATCGTGGCTCTCGGTACTGGGGGTTTCGCGACGGAGGCTTTAAGTAGGCGGAAGGGCAGGTCAGGGGGCCACACGAGGGCCCCACACCCTAGGTCGGCGCGGCCAGGGCCTGGGCCGCGCCGCCCTAGTGTGGCGGCGCCTCGTGGCCCCACTTCGACTCCTCTTCGATCTTCCGGAAGCTTCGTGGCAAAATAGGACCCCGGGCGTTGATTTCGTCCAATTCCGAGAATATTTCGTTACTAGGATTTCGAAACCAAAAACAGCAGAAAACGACAAGCGGCTCTTCGGCATCTTGTTAATAGGTTAGTTCCAGAAAATGCACGAATATGACATAAAGTGTGCATAAAACATGTAGATATCATCAATAATGTGGCATGGAACATAAGAAATTATCGATACGTCGGAGACGTATCAACGACCCACTTAAAGATCTCACCCCTCGCCAACTTTCGAAGCCAAGGGAGCTGTCGCGATTGGTCTGTTGCGATCAAGGAGTTCCCGACCCTGCTCTCGCTGGGCTCCTCACGTCTTGTGTCACCGCCCCTGCGCGCGGTGGACATCGCGCCTTTGCCCAGCTCATGGGAAGAGGATAATCTGCCGGTTGTTCAGGCTTCCCCCGCCGCCCGGAGCGCGCCGCCCTCACTGACCTTATCGGGCTCGCCTGTGCCCGACTCTTGGGAGATGCTTGACAGCAGCGATGAAGTTTCCGAGGAACACGGTGATGTTGCTGCACTTGCGGCCAGGGTGGCTCTCGCGCCGCTCGATGACAACACTACACAAGGTACCGAGATGCAGTTGGAGGGCTCGGGAAACTTGAGAAAGGCTGCTCCTTCCCCTGCTGACCAAACCATGGCGATCATGGCTGGACCTTATGCTTGCCCGTCCGTGGAGGATATTGAGCACCTCTTCGACCGCCCGCCTACACCTCTCCTGCCACCACCGGCTCCGGAGACTCCTCGCACAAGGACTGTCATGGCCCCCACCGTCCCCGATGTTAGGCGCAGTGCACGCCTTGGAGCCAAGCCAAAGATGCATGCCATGGACAAAGCTGTTCAAGTGTTGAGCGCCAAGATGGGTGTTGCTACAGAAGGCATCCCACTGATCCAAGCCCGTGACGAATATATCAAGCATTTCAAAACTCAGCTGCCAGACAAGACGATTGAAGCTCTCACCGTCCTCTTCAAGCTAAATGTTCGCAGCATGGTGAACGCAGACGAAGCCCTGATCTCTCTGGGAGGGCCAAGTGGAGCCGAGTTCGAGCCTGCAGACCAGGAGGTGCCTGTTTAGCTGGCTAGGTCGTTCCTGCTCTTGCTGAACTGCGTTTGTTAGCTTTGTATCGTCAGTACTTTCAGTGGTTGGTCGTTTGTTTTTCGGCTTGTCGTCATCCTCCTTGTAATCAAAATGTTTGGACCTAATCTCAACATCGCCGACTGGAATGTCCGGGGCCTAAATGACCAAGAGCGCAAAGATACCGTCCACTCCTTCCTCACTGATACCCCGTGTCATATTGCTTGCATCCAAGAGACCAAACTGGACTTCGTTGATCATCAGACCGCGGCTTATATTGGCGGCTTCAGACTCAGATCTTTCGCTCATAGACCGGCCATCAGCACTCGGGGTGGCATCCTCCTGCTTTGGGACGATGAACATGTTTTCATCTCCGACATCCACATCGGTAACCATCTGATTTCTGCCATGGTCAGCATACGAGCTTGCGGCACGTCTTTCAAGCTTACCACGGTCTACGGCCCTAGCACTGATGCGGACAAGGGATCCTTTTTAGCCGAAGTTATCGCCGCTTCCCCTGTCAACGACCAAAATTGGCTTCTCATTGGGGATTTTAACCTCATATACCAGGCGGAAGATAAGAACAATGACAATCTAAACTTCAGGCTCATGGGACAATTCAGGCGCGCCCTCACCACTTGCCAGCTTAGAGAGATCAAGCTACAAAACAGAAAGTATACCTGGAGCAATGAAAGAGAAAATCCTACACTCGTGAGACTAGACCGCGCCTTCTGCAATGCGGGCTGGGATTTGTCTTTTGACAACCATGTTCTCCATGCCCTTTCGTCTTCTCTATCGGACCACTGCCCTCTTCTCCTGTCCAATCAGAGTGGTCCTCGCAAGTCACCTACCTTCCGCTTTAAATCTTTCTGGCCCAAAATGCCGGGTTTTCAAGACAAGGTCATTCAAGCCTGGACGGAGCCGTCTACACACACTCATCCAGTCCACGTGATCAACCACAAGTTGAAAGCTACAGCGTGCAGCTTACGAAGCTGGAGCAAGGGTCTCTTCTCGAACTGCAAGCTTCAGCTTCTCATGGCGCTTGATGTCATCCTTCAACTGGACACGGCCCAGGATTTTCGTGCCTTGTCTGCAGATGAAAGGGCCCTCCGTAGCGGTCTCAAAAGACGGGTTCTAGGGCTTGCAGCTTTGGAAAGGTCGCGGAAACGGCAGGCCTCCAGAATAAACTACCTTCGTGAGGGTGATGCCAACACCAAGTTCTTCCATTTACGCATCAACTCGAGGAAACGAAAAAACCACATTCAAAGGCTTAGGCACAATACTGGTTGGGCCACGACCCATGAGGACAAGGAAAGGATTATTTTCAACCATTTCTCCCATACCTTGGGCCGACCACCTCCACGCCAGCTTGTTTTCAACTGGGCGGCCATAAACCCCATCCACCACATGCTGGAGGATCTCGACCTGCCTTTCTCTGAGCTTGAAATAAAAGAGGCGATAGATGACATGCCTGCTGATAAGGCTCCCGGCCCTGATGGTTACTCCATTGCTTTTTTCCGGTCATGTTGGGACATTATCAAGGAGGATATCATGAAAGCCGTCAACGCCTTCTCTGAGCAGTCAGCCCCCAATTTTCACATCATCAATACGGCTAACATTGTTCTCCTCCCTAAGAAGGATGGCGCGGAATCTATCACTGATTTCAGACCCATAAGTCTCATTCATGCGATACCGAAGATCATCGCCAAAGCTATGGCCCGTCGGCTCAGCCCGAAGATGGATACTATCGTTTCTCGCAGCCAAAGCGCTTTTATCAAGACCAGGACCATCCATGACAACTTCATGTATGTCAGAAACACGGCCCGCAAGCTCCACCGCACCAAGACTCCAGCCCTCCTCATTAAGCTGGATATCGCCAAGCCTTTTGACACTGTCCGCTGGGATTATATTCTGGAACTCATGCAACGTCTCGGCTTCCCCCCGAGATGGCGGGCTATGTTGGTCACCTTATTCTCCTCAGCTTCATCACGGGTCATCCTCAATGGCATCCCCGGGAAAGATATCGTCCACGGTCGCGGCCTTAGACAAGGAGACCCTCTGTCGCCCTTGCTTTTTGACATCGCCATCGAACCGCTGCAACATATATTGGAAAGGGCAACCTCCTCCGGCCTGCTTCTTGGAATGCCTGGAGGACTACCGGGACCCCGCACCTCCATGTATGCGGATGACGCTGCCATTTTCCTGGTACCTAATGAGCGTGATGTGACAAACCTGGCCAGCATTCTTCAGAATTTTGGGATGGTTACTGGGATGGTGACCAACGTGGGTAAGAGCTCCATTGCTCCGATACGCTGCTCTGACATTGACCTAACATCGGTCCTGGCAAACTTCCCGGCCGGCATCGCTCAGTTCCCTCTCAAGTATCTTGGTCTGCCCCTGTCGCTCGGCAGACTTAGAAAGGCCGATCTCCAGCCCTATATCGACAAGGCGGCTGCGCGGTTGAACCCCTTGAAAGGCAAATACCTCACTCGGGCCGGATGTTGCGCGTATGTGAAATCAGTTTTATCCTCCATGCCGATTTTCCTCCTCACGGCCCTCAAGGCGGATAAGGGCATCCTAAAGGCTTTCGACAAGATTAGCCGGGGTATGCTTTGGGCCTGCAAGGAATCTGTGAGCGGGGGAAAGTGCAAGGTAAATTGGCAGAAGGTCTGTCGACCCAAGGAGCTTGGCGGACTGGGAATCCTCGACTTGGAAAAATTCTCTCGTGCCCTAAGACTCCGCTGGTTATGGTACGAATGGAAGGCCCCAGAAAAGCCTTGGGTGGGGACTGAAACCCCTAATGATGATTCCGATCGTCAGCTTTTCAGCGCGGCCACCAGAGTGACTATTGGCGACGGTAGGAAGGCCTCCTTCTGGTCCTCCTCCTGGCTCAATGGTTCGCCCCCTAAAGACCTTGCGCCCCTGATCTTCA
Organism: Lolium rigidum; assembly: GCF_022539505.1. NCBI lineage: Eukaryota > Viridiplantae > Streptophyta > Magnoliopsida > Poales > Poaceae > Lolium > Lolium rigidum. The sequence goes on from NW_025901336.1 coordinate 7,144, forward strand.
AAGCTTCCAGAAGGAAAAACCGGACTGTCCAGGATGCCCTAAATGGCCAGAACTGGATTACCGACCTTGTGGTGGAGTCCTTCACTGCTGATCATATTGCTTAGTTCGTCCACTTATGGGACCTCCTTTCGGTTGTCCAGCTGTCCCCGGATATCGAAGACTCCATCATTTGGACCATCTCGCCTAATGGCTGCTATTCGGCCAGTTCCGCCTATAAGGCACAATTCATGGCCTCTCTACCGTGCTCCTTCGGTTCGATCATCTGGAAGACCTGGGCCCCGCCCAAATGTCGTTTCTTCGCTTGGCTCGCAGTTCAGAATCGTCTTTGGACCGCCGACCGCCTAGCCAAGCGTGGATGGCCCCACACCCCTTCTTGCCAGCTCTGCAGGTGCACCCCGGAGACAGCTCGGCACATACTTTTCGAATCTCGCTACTCTAGAAGGATCTGGTCGGCCACGGCCAGCTGGCTCTCTTGTCCAGATCTGCTGCTCAGCATGGGGACCAACCGGCCTAAGGTTCTCGAATACTTGCAGGCCACTGCCAAATCACCCTCCTCTTCCCCGAAAGGTCTCAAAACAGCAATCATGCTCATCGCCGGGGAGATTTGGAAGGAAAGGAACGAGAGAGTCTTCAACGGCAAGTCTTCCTTGCCTTCAGAGGTCATGCGTAGGATCAAAAAAGAAGGGGAAGCCTGGGTGCTAGCTGGAGCTAAAAACCTTGCTGAGCTTATGGGTTGATTCTGTCTTTTCAGGGGCTTGTCCCCCTTTATTTTTTTTTCTTTTTTGGCCTAGGCCATACCCTGTTTGCTCCTTCTATATCAATATATTGGCAAAGCTTTTGCCTCGTTTCAAAAAAAAAAAAAAAAAAAACCACCAGCAAACGGCAAGTGAGAAACCACAAGGCCATGAAAAGAAACAGAGTATTCCAAAAAAAAATGAAAAGAAACAGAGGAGGTCGCGCAACGAGAAGAATTGACAGAGTCGGAGAGCAACGAATGATGCGTCTTTCTCCAAGGCACTCGGTACGTCTGTTCTTCGCAAATAAACGTGCTTGGGCAGACTAAAAGCATAACTTGCATGTGCGCAAGCAAACAGCAACAGGAAAAACACAGAATTGACAGATTCAAATAATTATTGAAGATTTTCTCTCTTTAGTATCAGTAATGGTGGATGAATTGACCTGCATCTGAAATTCTGAATGCAGTCTTAACAGAAAGCGACGAGTCAAATCAAAACTCAAAAGAGGGGTGCGCTCGGATGAGCCCATCACCACACTCATCAAGCAAACCGCGAACGCAGCAGCTTTCTCGTCTCAGCAGCTCCAAAAGAGGCGCTGGACGTACGAAGGCCAGATTAATGTAGCCAACTTCTCTATAAACATTCGACAGAAGCATATTATGCTAGCTATACTAGTTCACCACTTCACCTCCCGTGAAAACACGGCAACGGCCAACAGGCACCCCGTGCCGGCCGTTCCTTATTCTGGGGGCGCCGTCGTGCCAGAGCTGACGCCAATCGACGGCCGACGGATGCAAACTCTGGCGATCACCGCGTGAGCCTGAGCACGGTGGTGGGCGTCGGAGGCGGCAGGCCGTGGGACTCCATGAGGATGGACCAGAGCACGTGCACGTCCTCGCATTGGCACGACTTGACGTCGTCGTAGAGGATGTAGATCCCTCTCTCTGCAAAATCAAAACGATCGATTAAGCATCGCCATACATCAGAAATCGAAAGAAGAGAGACTGGAAGAGAGAGCATGTAGGCAAAAGGGGCATACTCTTGCGCGGCACTGTGTTCATGTTGCACCAGAGCTTCCTGAGCGGGGAGACGATGGAGCGGAGCCACCCCATTCTCTGATCGCTCTGCTGGGCCGTCCTCTGCTCCCTCCCTTTATACCCCGCAGAGATGGAGGCGAACTCGTGACGGGCGTGCGAGTAAAACTGCAGGAGGTTGCTGGTGGCGTGGTGCTGGTGTGGGTGTATGAATCGGATGGGTAAAGAAGCAGGCAGGAGATGCTGTGGCTTGCTTTACACTTGGGTAAAGCCTCTCTCTCACACTGTTCTTCTTTCGTAGTCACTGGATTGGAGTGACCGCTCGGCCTCCCCTGCCACACCAGACACCCTTGCGACTCAATCAATCATCCGGCCGGCCGGCCGGCGGTGATATCTGCACGGTACGCGGTCGTTCTCGCGGATCTTTCCTTCTAACCCGCGCGCGCTCGTCTTCCCGACAGGGGTGAAAAATAAGCTATGAGTCGCCGGTTAATTTCCGCTGTCCGCCCGATCACATTGCTCACCGCTGGATCAAGCAAGAATTATTTGATCTAAGAAATTAAGCAGGAATTACAGAAACGAGCTATAACAGGGTGCTTCTCTCTGAAGAGCCTCCTTTTCTTGGCGATTGTTCTGGCCATGCATGCATGATGTTTCAGTTACACCGATCGACGAACGCAGGTTGTGGAGAAGCCTGCATCCACATGGTAAATCTTACAGTGCACGGCATCAGTTAACCAGAGAAGCGCGCAAGCAACACTAATGATTACACATAGACCGATCGACGAGCCGGCCGACGCTTCTCACCGACGATCGATCGTCCCCGTGGAAAAGGAGCTCGTTATCCACGTGCCTCCGCCCTCGTGTAAGCGCCGTTGCGCTTGCGCCCGTGCGCCCTGTGGCTATCAGGCGATAGCCCGTCCGATCATCCACTCACACCACGTCGCATCGCCGGAAAGAATAAGCGGCCACATATGGTTTCTCTACCTAGCTTTTTTGCAGAATTAAGCATGGTTAGGGTGGACCTGTACGTCGGGATACTCTGAAGTCACCCCAGATTGCGAGCTGGTGGTGGTCTACGCGGCCTGATGTATAAAAATTAATGTGTAAAGTGTGCTGTGTTTGGCTTCATATGCGTATATAATCAACGGCCAGGCCATCAGTGTGGTTCTGTCACTGTGGAAGTGGGATCCTGACATGGTACCTGCCAAAAAGGTTAGAAGCAGCTGTTGCTCGAAGAGAAGAGATGATCGCTACTGTTGGAGGGGATTCACGTATTTTATTGTTGTCCAGAAATCCCTTTTTGGAACTTTCAAACAATAGCAGTCGCAGTAGCATCCATGTTTTGTTTAGTTCCGGCCATGAGAACTGAAAAGCTCGCCCAGAGATCGATACCGTAGAGAAAGCAATGAACACACAGCGTTCGACATTATGGCTGGCTTAGGCCACAAGGGGTCGCTCATGGGCCATGGCCTCGTTCAAAGGTTCGGGAAGTTCCGGGCAGCGAGACAATGCTGTCCTAGGGTAATGGGCTAAACTTGTGCTTAACAGATAATTTTTTTTTTTGAGAATTTGCTTAACAGATATACTAGTTGGCTAAGTTTCTCGGGGGCTCCACGCGGCAAAGCCTATACACCGATCAGGTCGGTGGCTAGCGGCCACCACACACCCCCCGATCGGGTTTTGGCCAGGCCCATTTGTGTCTGTTTAGCCTGTAGTAGTTTGATTTTCCTTTTCTTTTTTTCGTTTCTGGTTCCTTTTTCTGTTTTTTCTTTTCTATTTTCTGTTTCGGTTTTGTTTATATTTTTCAGATTCCAAAATTTTAATTTTTAAAAATTGAGAAAATTGAGAAAATGTTTAAATTCAAATATGTTTAAATTTGAAAACCGTTTAAATCTGAAAATCGTTCAAATTTGAAATCTGTTCAAAATATTTTCAAATGCGAAAATATAACAAAATGTTTAAATTCAAAAATGTTCAAATTTGAAAAACATTCAAATCTGAAAATCGTTCAAATTTGAAAACCGTACAAATTTGAAATATGTTCAAAAAAATTCAAATGCAAAAATATTGAAATTCGAAAAATGTTCAGATTCTAAATTTGTTCAAATTTTTAGAAAGTTTATATTCAAAATTTGTTCATATTCAGCAAAACATAAATGAAATAGAAAAAGAAAAAAGAAAGAAAGGAGAGAAAAGTTACTGGGCCGGCCCAGTACTCCCGCCTGGGTGTGCGACGATCAACTTAATGGGCCAAGCCCATATACGCCCGGGGGGGTGTGCGGTGCGTTCACTGCCACCGACCAGCTCGGTGCATAGCACCTCCACGCTACCGAGCAGGTCGGTGGCAATGGGGGCACCGCACACCACCAATTGGCTTCTAGGCCAGGCCCATATACGGATGTTTCGTTTTCTGTTCCGGTTTTCGATTTTTCGCTCAGATTTTTTGTTTTTTCTCACGTTTTCTGGATCTATCTAGTTTCCAGAAAAATGTCCCATCATCTTTCAAAATTTGAACATTTTTCGAACTTGACTATTTTTTTGAGATTGAACATTTTTTAGATTTTTTTTCGAAATTTGAACATTTTCGAATATGAACATATTTTAAAATTTGGATTTTTTTATTTTATTAAAAAAATTCGTTTTAAATATGAACATTATCTAAATATGAATATTTTCACGTTTGGACGGTTTTCAAATTTGAACAGTTTTTAAATTTGAACGGTTTTCAGATTTGAAGATTTTCTTAATTTAAACAACTTTTAAAAATTACAAATTTTCAAATCTGAAAAATAAATATAAACAAAACCGAAAATAGAAAAAAAATAAAAATAGAAAAAAGGAAATAGAAAAGAGAAAAGAAAAATGAAACAGAAAAGAGAGAAAAAAATGAAGACGAAAAATGCCTACTTGGGGCCAGGCCCACACCCGCGCGGGGGGTGTGCGGTAGCCACCGATCTGATCAGTGTATAGGTTTTCCCAAGTTTCTCTGGAACATGGTGCAAGCTCGAGAACTCAACATCAGCTGTATGTAGGCAAGAAAATTTCTAGGCTCCCCGCCCTAAGGCCAGCTCCGCTCCTATTTTCTCCGTCCTAAAATAAATATCTCACTTTTATCTAGATACGAATTTAGTATTTTCCTTGCAGATCTGCCTACGTACATGAGGGCTGGAGCGGCTACCTTAGGGTTTTTGCGACTACGCCGATGACCATGATCTCCGGTGCTAGTTTCTCATCCTTCAACCGGCCTTCCCTCCCTCCCCCCTTCGCAATCTGCTCGGGCTGATCAAGGGGACGTCTTTTCTCATCTACCCTTATGCCCGGAGTTGTTTACTTATGCCCTTTCTGAACGTGCCGGAAAACCGGGCTTATTTCCCCCTTATACTGTAGAAACAAAAAAAATATCAGGAGACCACATGTAACGTGGTTTCTCTTTTGTATTACCTCAATATATAGGATGTTTTAGTTGGCTATTTTGCATACCAGAACGTTTTACATTTTGAAACAGAGAAACAAACGTATTAATACACACAACATCTCAAATCGTCCTCGGCAAACTGGTTTTCCAACATAGAGGTACTTGGGCTTGCCAACGGCGATGGGGTGGATTACAAGCGGGTCCTTTTGACCATATTGTTGAGCACATCCGCTGTAAGATCAAGGCATGCGAGAGATTTCTTTCATGCCCGGGGAGAGAAGTGTTCTTGAAAACTGTTATTCAAGCAATTCCCACATACAGTATGAGTTGTTTCAAGCTGATTAAAAAAGTCTGCAAGAATCTCATGTCGATCATTGCAAAATATTGGTGGAGTAGTTCCTTGGACCGAAGCTCGCTTCATTGGGTGACCTGGAATGTGCTCATTGTACCTAAGATAAAGGGAGGGACGGGGTTTAGGGAGCTCGAGCTGTTTAACCTGGCTTTGTTAAGCAAACAAGGTTGACATTTTATGACTCATCCAAATTCCCTATGTTCTCGGGTTCTAAAAGGCAGATATTTTCCGAATTCAGATTTTCTGCATGCTACAACCCCAGATAGATGTTCTGCTACATGTAGGGCGATCATGGCTGGAAAGGAGGCCCTACAGGAGGAGCTGATAAAGGGCATTGGTGACGGTAGCTTTATTTTAGTTTGCCATGATTGCTGGATCCCTGGTATTCAGTCTATGAAACCGTCGGAATGAGGACGAGAGGGAAATTATAAGTCTTGTTCACTAGTAGGAAACTAGCTATAGGTGGGAGGCTATTTTGTGACACACCTGTTTTGCATGTTTTTGTGGCGCACCACACACACATGTGCCACAGAAATATGGTGGGCCCCACCCTCGACCATGCCCAAGAATTGGCTGCACTATTTCTGTGGCGCACAGAACCACGTGCACCACAGAATTAAGACATTCTATAGCGCACCTTATTTAGTGCGTCACAGAAATAAGATATTTTGTCGTGCACCTTGCCTGGTGCGCCACATGAATAAGACATTTTGTGGCGCATTGGGCCTGGTGCGCCATAGAAATAGCGACCCAGATCTACAAAAGTGCCAAACCCCCACCTACCACACTACCCATGTAATTCTTCTTCCTCCTCCATCTAGCTCGTCTTCCCTTTCTCTCCCATCCCATTTTGGCCGTACTTTTCACTTGGTTTTGGTACTTATTTCACTTACTTTGGTTGATACATAATTGTTAGTGAGGGGAAGACTCTCCATACTCTCACATCCTCTCCCACATCTCTTTTTATCCAACACCACACTCTCATCGATCGCGGTCTCGTCTCGGTATCGAATCTAATAGGTGAGTAGTTGGAGGAGACATGCATATGCATGTCTTGTGTGGCCGTCGGTGTGTATGGATGCTTGTTGCAGGTGAAGCGCTTGTCTCGCGCGTGTGGTGTGTGTGCGGGATGGCAAGACGATCTTTATACATAAATCTTGTGTGGTGCCATGAATATTTACATGTAAAGTTGTTGCTTGTGCCGGCGTGGTGCATGGATGTTTGCCGAAATGTTGATTCATTTATGTTTCGGCAAATTTTTGCACTACCCATATGTCCTACCTTTAGGAGATGTCATGCCGAATTTTTTCGGCGACGTCCATGCATGTGTGTGCATGTGTTGCTATTCTAATTTTCTGCTCTATGTATACCATTAGCAGAAAACCATGGTCCTCACGATGAGTTCCGCTCGAATCGCTAGATACAAGAAAGACGCGAAGGCGGACATGATTCGGAACAACATGCGCCAGATAAGATGTCCATGTCGATCATGCAAACTCATGCGCTGGATCAACCATGATTCTGGACAACTGGAGGAGCACATGGTCAGACGCGGTTTCATGCGCGACAACTAGGCGCGGCCGGCCCCAGCAAATGGTGCGCATGAAGTCCAAGGCGAGCGAGATGACGAAGGACCACATGTTGGCAGAGAAGATCATCATGAAGAAGAAGTTGGTGGAGAAGATCATTGATATGTCTCCGACGTATCGATAATTTCTTATGTTCCATGCCACATTATTGATGATATCTACATGTTTTATGCACACTTTATGTCATATTCGTGCATTTTCTGGAACTAACCTATTAACAAGATGCCGAAGAGCCGATTCTTTGTTTTACTGCTGTTTTTTGTTTCAGAAATCCTAGTAACGAAATATTCTCGGAATTGGACGAAATCAAAGCCCAGGGTCCTATTTTGCCACGAAGCTTCCAGAAGACCGAAAGGGATACGAAGTGGGGCGACAAGGCGCCGCCACCATAGGGCCGCGCGGCCAGAGGGGCCCGCGCCGCCCTATGGTGTGGGCCCCTCGTCAGCCCTCCGACTCTGCCCTTCCGCCTACTTATAGCCTCCGTCGCGAAACCCCTGATACGAAGAACCACGATACGGAAAACCTTCTAGAGACGTCGCCGCCGCCAATCCCATCTCGGGGGATTCTGGAGATCTCCTCCGGCACCCTGCCGGAGAGGGGATTCATCTCCCGGAGGACTCTTCACCGCCATGGTCGCCTCCGGAGTGATGAGTGAGTAGTTCACCTGACTATGGGTCCATAGCAGTAGCTAGATGGTTGTCTTCTCCTCATTGTGCTTCATTGTTGGATCTTGTGAGCTGCCTAACATGATCAAGATCATCTATCTCGTAATTCTATATGTTGTGTTTGTCGGGATCCGATGGATAGAGAATACCATGTTATGTTAATTATCAAGTTATTACCTATGTGTTGTTTATGATCTTGCATGCTCTCCGTTATTAGTAGAGGCTCTGGCCAAGTTTTTTCTCTTAACTCCAAGAGGGAGTATTTATGCTCGATAGTGGGTTCATGCCCGCATTGATACCGGGACGAGTGACGAAAGTTCTAAGGTTGTGTTGTGCTTGTTGCCACTAGGGATAAAACATTGATGCTATGTCTAAGGATGTAGTTGTTGATTACATTACGCACCATACTTAATGCAATTGTCCGTTGCTTTGCAACTTAATACTCGGAAGGGGTTCGGATGATAACCTCGAAGGTGGACTTTTTAGGCATAGATGCAGTTGGATGGCGGTCTATGTACTTTGTCGTAATGCCCAATTAAATCTCACTATACTTATCATGACATGTATGTGCATTGTTATGCCCTCTCTATTTGTCGATTGCCCGACTTAATTTGTTCACCCAACATGCTTTTATCTTATGGGAGAGACACCTCTAGTGAACTGTGGACCCCGGTCCATTCTTTTATACTGAAATACAAATCTGCTGCAATACTTGTTTTTACTGTTTTCTCTGCAAACAATCATCTTCCACACAATACGGTTAATCCTTTGTTACAGCAAGCCGGTGAGATTGACAACCTCACTGTTTCGTTGGGGCAAAGTGAAAGGATCGTATGCCGCACCTAGAGGGGGGGTGAATAGGTGCTAACCAATTTTTAGTTCTTTTTCAATTTAGGCTTGACACAAAAGGTAAATTCTCTAGATATGCAACTAAGTGAATTTACCTATATGACAAGGATATCAACTAAGCAAGGTATAGCTACGCAATAGGAGATAGAGTGGGATAGAGGTAACCGAGAGTGGAGCACGCGATGACACGGAGATGATTCCCGTAGTTCCCTTCCTTTGCAAGAAGGTACGTCTACGTTTGGAGGAGTGTGGTTGCTACGCAAGCCAAACCAACAGCCACGAAGGCTTCACTCAGATCTCCCGTGAGCAACGCCACGAAGGCCTAGCCCACTTCCACTAAGGGATTTCCTCGAGGCGGAAACCGGGCCTTTACAAAGTTCTTGGGGCACACATCCACAACCAAATTGGAGGCTCCCAAATCTGTAACAATACAACAATCAACAACAACACATCAACAACAAATCAACTAGGGATCCAAATAGGAACACTAGCATGAGATCTCTCAAACAAGAGAGGGGGAAATGAAGAACGCTTCGGTGAGGATGTAGATCGGTGTCTTCTCCTTCGAATCTCCAAAGATCAAGAGCTTTGGTTGGGGGAGGAAGGAGATCTTGAAAATCTTGTGTTCTTGAGGTGGCTCTAATGGTGGTGAAGCTTGGCAGATTTTTCTTGCAATGATTGAGCAACTTATCCCTTTGGAGAAGAAAGCTATTTATATGGGTGGAGCTTTCAGATCTGACCGTTGGGGACGAAAATCACTTACACCGGAAGTTCCGGCCAGGATGGCCGGAAGTTCCGGCTTCCACCGGAAGTACCGGCCATTTGGGCCGGAACTTCCGCTCCTGATAAAATACCTGCAAAGCAAAAGAAGGGGCGGAACTTGGGCGGAACTTCCGGTGACCGGAAGTTCCGGCCAAGTTCCGGCCAAGTTCTGGAATTGCCCGAAAACCTTACTGGACTATACTGAGCCACAATCTCGCAATTCCGGAACTTGCCCGGAAGTTGGGCGGAAGTTCCGCCGACCGGAACTTCCGGCCAACTTCACCGGAACTTCCGGTCAGGAAGAAAATAGCTGTGGCCAAACTGCGCTCGGGGAGCTTCTGCTGAATAAGCCAGGGCGGAACTTCCGCCTGCTCGGGGCCGGAACTTCCGCCGATCCACGAAAACCTGCGGAACTTCGAACAGCTAAAGCAATACACCGATCCAACATAATTTTTGATAGCTTGTACCTGTCTACATCAACACACATAAAAATATACATCATGTTGACGTCAAACACACAAAACCCAAAAGGGCGGGAAATGTTCTTTCAATCTCCCCCTTTTGGTGTTTGATGACAACACAAGTATTTGCAAGGAATGGATAATGTAAACAACAATGTGAGAGATATAGAGGAGCTCCCCCTAGATATGAGCAATGGTACATAAGAAGCTCCCCCTATATCTTGCATCCGTCTTCCAAGGGTTAGCAATACAACATAGTGATAAGCATATGGATAATAAGATCATGCACACATAAATAACCAAGGAAGACTCACATACGGAGTTTACCATACACAAATAAGGTTCCAAGCACATAGATAGAGTTTACAAACCAAATAGCTAAGACATAGTTCGACACCATGAAGATAAATAGAATCACAAGCAATAAAAACCAAAGCCAACACGAGCTTGTGACTCCCCCATGCAAATACCCACCGAAGAGCAACCTAAAAGGTCTCATTCTCCCCCTTTGGCACCAAAGCACCAAAAAGGAAAAGAGAGAAACTACGCGCCCCAAGGGTCGGCGTTAGCCCAGCCGGGAGGGAGGTTCGATGTAGCGCCGGGGTAGGGAGGAGTGTGCGGAGGAGACTCGATCTCAAGACCATCCGGAGGAAGAGGGACACCATAACTAGAGACCCACTCAGCTTCCGGAGTGACATTCTCCTCGGATCCGGGGGGAGATACTTCCACCTCAAGGGCCCTCATGATGCTCTTCTGACGCACCCTTGACTTCTTGGCTTCAACATGCCGCCGATACCGACGGTGGTTGACCGCATAGGTGAGGCAAAAATCTGTCTCATGCGGCGTGCTAGCTTGGAGGCCCGGCTAGGTGGCTTCTCATCCATGGGGTTAACATCTTCAAGAGGAGAGTTGTGGCGCTTGGCCCTCAATGACTTCACTTCATGGGATGTGAGAGAGAGTGGAATGGATTGAACGAGTCTAGCCCGACAAGACTCCATCCAAGTGTCCTCAATGAGCTTCATAATGTACGGAGCATAGGCGGGAAGCTTCTTCTCCATCACACATGACCACATCTCATGATAGATGTAGTCCATCACATCAAGCTTCGCACCGGTGCCCTTCTTAGCAAAAGAGTTGGCCATAAGATCCACTTCATAAAGATGTAGCTCATCAAGGTTGCCACCCTTCGGTCCAATGGTTTCCCGGTAGACTCTAAGCATAATATCCCAAGTAGGGAGAAGATCCGCACTCTTGCCCGGTACACCCCATCCGGGGATGTAGAGGTGCTCCAAGACTTCCCTTGTTTGAGCCCATTGGCTATCATGGCACCTCCAACCATTTGCATCAACACCCGGGTAGCGAGGATATCCAAGGGCGGTTCCAAACTTTGCCAAGTTGGACTCAAGGAGCCTCTCATGAGTCATCCACCGAAATGTTCTTGCTTCATCTTGCTCAAAGTGGACGGTGGCATAGAATTGTTGAATTAACCCAACATCATAGTCCTTGTTGAGCTCCATAATGGGATAGAGCCCAAACTCTCCACACATGGCATAGGCTTCTTCAAAGTACTTGTTAGCGGCCATCTTCCCGGTGTCAATAGCATGTTGAGGGGCTACCCCTTTCTTGAATGGTATGTAGATCTCATAGAATATCTCCTCTTGGGTCTTGTTGTGGAACCGCTTATCCGTAACCCTATTGTTCCGAGGGGTAAGGTAAGGGTTCATGTCACGGAGCTCCTTGTACTCATTATATTGCATTCCCTTCACGGATATATGAATGTTCTTCCCACGAACAGCCGGTGACTTGTGCCTCTGAGCAGCTGCAGCTTGCTGGCGAGCGGTGAGCTTAGATGGTCGGGTTTGCTCGAGCTCTTCCTCAACCTCATCCACATGATCCTTGCCTCTCTTCTTGGAACCACCTGATAATGAAATCAACATGATAGGAATGATGAATGAGTGCACAAAAGCAGGGAGGCCAAACACCAAAGCATGCACAGGAATCGGGTAACAGCAGAAAAAATCGCCAGGCCGGAAGTTCCGGTGAGAACCGGCGGAAGTTCCGCCCGGGCGGAAGTTCCGGCGTGAAGGACCGGAACTTCCGGCTGTTCGAAAACAGCGGCTGTTTCTCACTAGATCTGAGGCAATGGCTAAGAGGACCGCATTACCACGACATCCTTCGCATGATCTAGTAGAGGAAAGGCATCTAGAAGATTTCTACCATAGCTTTGCCTAGAGTATGCCCTATATTTCATCTAGTGAGGTCTACCCACACATAGAGAGGGAGAGGGCACAAACCGGGGGGAGCCATGGAGGAGAAGAGGGAGAGGATGCCGATCCACGGAGACGATCCGGCGGGGAGCGCCGGAGGAGGTAGATCCGGCCGGAGGAGCAGCAGCCGTTCAAGGGGAGGAGCACCACCAAATAGATCTTGGAAAGGGGAAAAGTGAGGGAGATGGAACTGCTCACCCGTTCGGCCCATATATATAGTGGCCACTTAAGGCCGGAAGTTCCGCTCGTTGGAGCCGGAACTTCCGGTCTCGCAGGAACCACCCAAGGCTGGACACGAACAAGGCTGAAACTGGCGGAAAAAAAATACCAGCCGGAAGTACCGGCCGAAACGACCGGAACTTCCGGTGGAACAGGAAACTGCGCCCAAAAACAGGATTTTGACACGAACAAGGTGCACTTGGAGAGGGTGAAGGATATGTCTTAGATGAGATAGGCTTAGGACAGATACGCCAAACTGTGAGATGGTACATGATCACTCATTTTTTGCAAATAATGCAAATGAAGGCAAAAAATGAGTGATTTCCCATAAACAAGGAGATGTCAATAAAATCCAATGAAAATCCAAACAACTCCAACTCTTCACGAAGAAGAGTGCGGTGGCCTAGGCCACCATATATGAGTGTTATGATATGACACCGCGAAGATATATCTTGGGTTCAAACCACTACTCATCATTTAAGCTCACATATCAACATATGATATAACGAGAATGAAATCTTTAATGTTGGCATTATGGGGGAGGGATAGCTCAATACTTTAAACCGCACTCCCCCTATTTCCATGCCCACATCTAAACCAAATAAAGTTTTGAGACAAAGGTGTGTTTGCAAGATGGTCAAGCTATACTCCTTGAATCAATGATATTTAGCTCATTCCTCAAATAAGAGAATCTTGCTTCATCAAGAGGCTTCGTGAATATATCGGCAAGTTGATCTTTGGTTGGAACATAGATAAGCTCAATATCACCAAGGGCAACATGATCCCTAATGAAATGATTCCGGATCTCAATATGCTTCGTTCTTGAATGTTGCACCGGATTATAGGCAATCTTGATGGCACTTTCATTGTCACATAATAGAGGCACTTTGTCACAAATGACACCGTATTCCTTTAAAGTTTGCCTCATCCATAACAATTGAGTGCATCCACTTGCGGCGGCAACATATTCGGCTTCGGCGGTGGAGAGAGATATACAATTTTGCTTCTTAGAAGACCAACACACCAAAGACCTACCAAGGAATTGGCAAGCCCCGGAAGTTGATTTCCTATCATCGTTGTCACCCGCCCAATCCGCATCGGTATAACCATTGAGAATAAAACTTGAGCCTTTGGGGTACCAAATACCATATCTTGGGGTATCAACCAAATATCGAAAGATTCTCTTGAGAGCTATCATGTGGCTCTCCTTAGGAGAAGCTTGATACCTTGCACACACACCAACACTCAACACTATGTCCGGTCTAGACGCACAAAGGTAAAGCAAGGATCCAATCATGGAGCGATATACCTTTTGATCCACCTCTTTACCATTGGGATCTAGTGCAAGATGACATTTGGTAACCATAGGAGTGGCCACACCCTTCATCTCGGTCATCTTGAACCTCTTGAGCATGTCTTGGAGATATTTTGCTTGGTTGATGAAGGTTCCTTCCCTCAATTGCTTGATCTCAAAACCAAGGAAGAACTTCATCTCTCCCATCATAGACATCTCAAACCTATCGGTCATAAGCTTTGAGAATTCATCATTGAAAGCTTTGTTAGTAGACCCAAATATAATATCATCAACATATAATTGGCAAATGAAAAGCTCCCCATTGACCCTCTTAGTAAAAAGAGTGGGGTCGATGTAATGTCCCAGGTTTAGAGACGATCGAGGGGTAGATTTTAGAAAGGGATGTGCATTGCATTACAAATTCTGGGGAAATTTCGCGCTTTTAAACAAAAACTGCATCGAAGGGGGACAAGTTTCTCTCTCGACACCTTACAGGGTTAAGGTTTCGAGAGTGCGACAAACTTGCATCTCACTTAACTAGTTTAGGGTTCTGAGAAGAGAGGGGAGAGTTTGCATCAAACTTAAGTTGCATGATTGAATTCTAAATTAAGTAGCATGGTTGAATTCAAACCAAAGTTGAATTTGAATTTCAAATTCAAATATTAAATAATTACCCTAAATAGTTGAATTGTGAGGAAATTCATTAAGTAAATAATACATAAAACACATTATGAATAATTTAAACAATAAGACAAGCTCATTAGAGAAAACCTTGAGCTTTATTGATTAACACACAAGATACATTGTCTTTACAATATTCATAATGGAAATAAATGAATTTTACAACATATTACAAGAATTGGAGAAATTGAAAAAAATAAAAGAAAATAAAAAGAAAAAGTACAAGGATGAATCCTATCCTAAATACTACAAGATCATCTTCACTTGATCTTGGATTTGATGATCTCCATATCCATTTTGATCATCATCTTGATTCCCTGCACATAAAAAGCAAAGCAACAATTATGCCAAGTGGCATTGCCACTTGGCAGGTTAGAAAAAAATGGCAACAGAGAGGATATGCTCACAGCTCTGCCGAGCTGATCCTCTCCAAGCCAAGTGCAAAGTATCAGGAACACACACACACACAGGCAGCTCACACTTGCATGTGTGCATGCTCACCGAGCACACTCACACGGGGGAGTCACCAACACTTGCCAGGCTAAGGCGTCGAGCGGGGAAGCAAAGGCCAGCCATATATAAGCTTTTCACGGCCAAACCCTAGCTATTTGCTTCATCCATCGACAAGCAACGGGGTAAGTCACCAAGAACACCAAGAACGGCAAGAACAAGAAGAACGAGCCAGTCTTCGTTCAACCTGTCCAAACTCACCACTGAACCAAACCAAGAATCACAAGCCACAAGGAGGAGCAGGGCAAGTCAAGCAAATCACCAGAAGAGAAACCTCTACACCAACAATATTTCTAGGAGCTGGAGTGAGGTATACCAATCATCATGAACAAACCAGATGGTTTTGTTCATAAACAAGCATATGCACCAATCACACATAAGAAAAAGGGTAGATACCCTATGTTTGTGTCATCCTATGGCTAACTAGTCATTTGGTTCAAGCAAACATAGAGAACAACCAGTAGAGATCATCCAGGGAACATTGGTTGTGTCTACACATGGACACAACCGAGAGAAATCCAACATGGATTCAAAACCACTGGCCGGATACCAGGCTCACTTGACAACCAGAGCTAGCTAAGCCATCAGACGTGATAGACTATCATGTGTCTATCTTGTTTATCAACATCAAATCTACTGGTAATTCACCAAGTGATTAGCCAGTGAGCACCTATTCATCAAAGAAAGCCAACACAGGTGGGAGCTACCCTAACAGCAATGAATTACTGTCAGGGCTACCTCAACCACACCACAAAATCCCAGAGATAAGCTCAGCACATCTATCATTACCCAGATGGGTTCAAGAGGGAGCTAGGGTACCCAACAGAAGTTGGCATCCCTCTAGCTCTACTAAATCAACTCATATGATCATCACTGCAAGGCAGTTCACATCATTTATCTACTCAATTAAGCAAGGTAACAGAGATAAATGAATTACACAAGTAACCAATACACCAGAACCTTGCACATGATCCAGAAGATCACTGCAAGCAATAATCAATGCTTGAGTAAGCAATAGAACCCACTAGCACAAGTGTATGAGTCACACAGGTACCAGAAGGAGCACCAGATAGTCACTGTCAGAAGCATAACAACTAATCATCAAGTAAATGTTAATCATAGGCTCACTAGTGCTTGCTAGCACTGGAAACAGATGACTATAAGCAAGCCTAGCACCAGAAATGAGCTATTCACTGAAGAAATTACACACAAGCTTTAATTGAATCACAGATAGCCAGATAAACCATTTTATGATTGTACCCATAAGCACATCAGCAAGGAATTGATGCATATGGACAACAATTAAGCAAAGCAGAGCCTACCATGAGCCAGAACACTTTAATCAACACACAAACAGCACTGGTACTTGCAAATTTTGCAAGAATCACACACAGTCAATAAGCCAGGGACCAGTTAATGCACTCACAGGAGAGATAGGCTACACATAGCAACAGCAGGAGCCAATAAGATTAAGCAAAGCATCACAGTATGCTCATGAGCAAGAGCTCATGAGGTATACCATCAAGTTATAGGGAAGAGCAGCTCAAACCAGCAGCGCAAGCAGCATAACAGCAGCACAAGCAGCATAGCAGCAGCACAATAGAACAGCAGCACAAGCAGAATAAGCAGCAGCATCACGGCATGGATGTACCTCTATGAGGAAGGGCAGGCCAGTGACCAAACTAGACGAAGAAGAGGAGGAGAAGAAGAAGAACAAGCACAGGAGAGTGGGAGAGAAAGGTGGCGCACATACCCGGGGGCAAGCAGACGAGCAGATGCGGCCATGGCGGCCACGGCGGCGCACGTCGAGTGCTCGGTAGCACCTGGCCAGGCCAGGCCATGCTCCGACAAGCGCCGCAGCGCCCCACACCACCGTGGCGAGGCCCACGGTGGCGCCATCGCGCCTGGAGCCCAGGAAGCAGCGGGATCGCCACGATCCCGTAACCCTAGCCATCACGGAGGAGATCGAAGACGAGCTGGAGCAGCAACCGCTCCAGATCGACGCGGATGAGGATGACCGCCGTCGTGGGGCGCGTCGATTGCGTACCATGGCGGGGGCCAAGTCCGGCGGAGTTCGCCGGAATCGAGCGGCGACGGCGGGGGCGACACGAATCGCCAGAGAGGGGATTAGGGTTAGGGTTCGGACACGCGCGCGAGAGAGAGAGGAGTGAGGCTGGTCGAGCCGGACCAGGTGGGTCGGTCGACCTAACCCCACTGGGTTACACCGACAGGTGGGCCCAGGGGCATTTTTGCCATTTCACAATCCTTTATAAATGCACAATAAATGTTTCCTAGCTCTAAAAAAATAATTAAAAATATGAAAACCACTCAGTATAAAAAACTCTATCATAATAAAATATGAAATAGAATTTTTGAAGATAAACAAGAATAAGTTCAAATTTGATGATTAAAATAATCATTTAAAATCACATAAATTATTTTCAATAATGAAAATAAGTCCATAAATTCTTTTGGACTTTAAAAACACCTTGACAACATTTCAAGGTTGTATGTTGCCCTAAATAAAGTATCCCCAAATTATTCTTAGTATTAACCTCTCATGAAATGATAAAGACATCGGAAGGGGGGAAAAACCTAAAACTGGAATCATGCATCAATGCTTCTTTAACCATTGCCCTTATCGGACAATGATGCTATTTTTCAGAACCAGAGGACAAGGGTCAGTCCACACCATCCAACTGCAGAACTTTGCGGTGTTCGAGCAAGTTCGTCACTTGCTCATGTCATTTGAGTATTTCTATCAAATTAATTGCAAAGTACTATGGTTATCACTATTGCATAAAAATCAAAACCACTACTTTCATAACTATGAATATGACTATGTGGTGGGCAATGGAACCATGGATTGTGTTGATATGGTGGAGGTTCCATTGCACGGGTTTATATCCATCTAGGATTAAACAACAAATGTCGCCGGTGATTCTTGTGCCGTAATACCCGTGTTAACCATAAGATCCGGAGTGGGACGGAGTAGTCAAAAGTGTTTCCACCTCTCGTTCATCAACGGATGCGCTTTACCGTAGACACTTGTATCTGTCAGGGAAAGCGGTTGGATGGGGAAGCCTTAAGTCCCCACGGCATAGTCCGTAGACACTTGTCGCTCGAAGTGCAAGCGGTTGGCTGGGGAGGCCTTAAGTCCCCACGGTATTGCGGTCTATGATGGGTTGCAGCTACTGGCGAAGGAGTTTGGTTAACGAGTCCCAAACTGTTGTCGTTGTCGGGGTCCACCCGTGAGTGGGAATAATGGGACCGACGAGGACCCAGGGTCGGGGTATGCAACAAAGGGTGGGTGTTCGAGGTAGCGGAGGAACATGATTGGCTAGACCTTATACCGGGCCTCACACCGAAGGAAGTGTGGACGGGAAATCTGCCGGTTGGCACCAAGGTTAAGATCTCTTATGGGTAAAGCAACACACCTCTGCAGAGTGTAAAGAGCTGTGACTGTCACTCCTCGTTCCGGGATAAGGAAGCTGCGAACGCGGTCGGAAAGGAGCTCCATGAAGTTCTAGTAAACCGGCGAAGGCTGACGGACACAGCTCTTTGAAATCAAAGCAATCTCTTGAAGAAATGTTTACCAAAACTTGCATTGGTATTAGACTTTCTGGTCTAATATCGTAGCTAGTGCATTAAACACCTCTTATCTATAATGAACTTGTTGAGTGCGCTCGTACTCATACCACTCTTAAATCCCATGCTTAGATTGTCTGAATCGTCTGGAGGAGGACTACGACAACAACGAAGGAGCTGAGATAATCGGCTACGATGAACCTGACCTCTCAGGAGGTGTTGAAGGCGTAGACTATCTCATAGTCTACGGATCCGGGGAGGCTTCCGGAGGAGAACAAGCCTAGAGATATCCGATAGTAGCGATGCAACCGAGCAGCCCGAACTCTTAGTATTTAGCTGCTCGAGGCAATAAATGTATAGTTTAATGAGACTCGTCTACATTGTAAGCTAAGTTGGGTTCACCTCGAACCCGGGAGTATCCCTACGAGGACCCAAGAGGAGCTCCAAGACAATATATGTTTGATGCTTGTAATAATAAGTGAATGAGTTATGGAGCCTGCTATGTTCTGTTGTACTACTCTGAGGGATGTAATATTTGCGGAATGGTACTTCGTGAATGTTATATCAACGACTGGCATACTACAACATGCAGTGGTATGCAGGGTCACCACAGTCGATTAGCCTAACATCAAACCCACGGTCTACCAACAATTCCTTAAGGTGCTCGTACCAAGCTCTAGGAGCTTGTTTGAGACCATAAAGTGCTTTATCAAGCTTGTAGACATGGTTAGGAAAGTTGAGATCCTCGAACCCCGGGGTTGCTTAACATAAACCTCTTCATGCAAAGGACCATTAAGAAAAGCACTTTTCACATCCATTTGTTGTAACTTAAAGTTATGATGCGAAGCATAAGCAAGAAGGATACGGATGGACTCAAGGCGAGCCACGGGAGCATAGGTTTCTCCAAAGTCAATACCCTCAACTTGAGAGAACCCTTGAGCCACCAATCTTGCCTTGTTCCTCACAACATTTCCAAACTCATCTTGCTTGACGACGGGGCTCGATCTCCTCCTTGGTCCTTCTTGGCCTTGGAGGTGTCACTTGATCAACTTGATCATTTGGGTCCCCGTCTTGACCTTCAACTTGAGCTTCCTCAATTACTTGGGGTTGCTCAACCTCATGTGCTTGATCTTGGACAATATTCGGTGAAGCGCAAATATCAAATGGATACTCATCGGAGCCATCATGAATACTTGGTTGATCTTGTCCTTGATCTTGTTCATGAGGGAGAGGGTTTTCTTCTTGTTCTTGGGTTGGTGCATCATTAGCTTCAAGAGATGGGGTTTGTTGATGTTGAGAGGATGAGGGCTCCACCGTGGTAGAGCATAGTTCTTCCCGAGACGCCACACCGTGTCCCTCAATGGGGCGGAAAAATCCCACACCCATTCTTACTATGGCATCTTGAGGTATTTCATCACCCGCACATACATCAACTTGCCCCACTTGGGAGCCATCATTTTCTTCGAACCTCACACTACAAGATTCAATGATAATCCCGGAGGCTATATCAAAGACTCTATAAGTGTGAGATTCGGCACCGTAACCAACAAATATACCCTCCAAAGCTTTAGGAGCAAACTTAGATAAACGAACTCCTTTGATTTTGTAGAAACACTTACACCCGAACACCTTGAAGTATGAGATATTAGGCTTGTTCCCGGTGAGTATTTCATATGGAGTCTTGTTCAAGCCCTTGCGGAGGAGATGGCTTCCGCCCAAAAGTTATAGCGGGATTTATACTCCGCCATCATAGATCTTGCCATGTCCATAAGAGTCCGGTTCTTCCTCTCCGCAACACCATTTTGTTGAGGGGTGTAAGCAGCGGAATATTGATGACGAATCCCCTCATCACTAAGAAAATCATTGAGTGTGTAGTTCTTGAACTCGGAGCCGTTGTCACTTCTTATTGCCATAATGAGGAGGTTGTGTTGGCGTTGCACCTCGGTAGCAAAGTCAATGAATATTTGTTGAGTCTCATCTTTCGTCTTGAGAAAGTAGACCCAAGTGTATCTTGAGTAATCATCAACAATCACCAAGCAATGTTTCTTCGCACCAAGACTTGCATGAGTAACGGGACCAAAGAGATCCACATGAAGGAGCTCCAAGATCCTCTTGGAAGAGATGATAGTCTTGCTTGGATGCGGAGAGTCATGCATTTTGCCTTCAACACAAGCCCTACAAACACGATCTTTGGCAAAAGACACATTTTCCATTAGTCCCACAATATGGTTCCCCTTGTGAAGACTTTGCAAAGTTCTCATGTTGACATGGGCTAGGCGGCGATGCCACAACCAACCCACGTCCGCCTTTCCGAATAGGCACATCGCACTTGTCGTGGTGGTCCCCGAAAAGTCCACCACATACAAGTTGTGTTCGCGATACCCAACGAAAGCGACTTTTAGAGTCTTGCTCCACAAGAGGACCACAATATCATTATCAATAAAGACGGCGAAACCCATCTTGCCAAGGGCGGAAACGGAAAGCAAATTGTAACCAAGGGTTTTGACAAGCATGACATCCACAAGAGTAATGTTGTGTGCAACCACAACCTTGCCAAAACCCAATACCTCGGATGTAGAATTATCGCCAAAGGAGACGGTGATATCATTAATGTTAGGCCTCAACTCCTTGACGAGGTTCTTGCCGCCGGTCATATGACTTGTTCATCCACTATCAAGTACCCATTTTGAACCTCCGGCGGCATAGTCCTACATGAGATCAATTCTTGGATTTAGGTACCCATTTCGCAATGGGTCCTCTTTTGTTAGCAACAAGGGTCTTTGGGACCCAAATAGACCAAGCAACATAACCATCATACGGGCCAACATATTTAGCATAAACATCACCATAATAATCTTTAAATAAAACATAGTGAGGGTTAGCAATTCCCGCATCATCATCATTCATGGTTTTGCCCTTGGAGGCTTCACCATTAGTGACGTCTTTCTTCTTCTCTTGTGCGGGCTTGGCCTTTTGCTTGTTTGCCTTCTTTGCCTTGGCATTAAAACCAAGGCCCTCCTTCCCATTGTTTGATCTTTGCTTACTCAAAAGATCATCCAAAGAAAGTTTACTTTGGGGAGAGGAGGCCTTAGCAAGTTCATCCTTCAACCTAGCATTTTCCTCAACAATATTTGCATGATCACATAGAGGAGTAGAGGAACTAGGCACATCATATGAAGCAAGCCTAATTTGAAGTTGCTCATAGGATTCGGATAGGAGAGTGAATTCACTCTTCAAAGCTTTGTGAGCTTTGTCTAGTTCATCTAGATCCTTCACAAGTTTCTCATGATCAACCTCAAATTTGGCCTTTTCCTTTTTAAACACTTTAGACTTAGCCCTAGCAAGATCTCTAGCTTTAGTGAGCTTGTTAATTTTATCTTGAGGCTCTTCAAGAGTTTCTAGCCTCTCCTCAAGAGAAGCTATAGTTTCTTGACTTTCCTCAAGAGCATTTTTAAGAGCATGGATTTCGAGAGAGTCTTCTCTCTCTATTTGACCTTTTTTCTCAAGCATAGCACTTTGTTGAGCTAAACGAACCATGAGGTTTGAAACATGCTTTTTAGTGTTACCTTGTAGGTTGAGAATGAAATCATCAAAATCTAGCATTTCTTGTTTCACTTTTAGACTAGCATCATCAACCCCTAGATCACTAGATATGTTAGGCATAGAGGGACTAGGAGATGATACCTCGGAGGATTGAGCCATGAGGCAACTTTCTTCCTCCACATGAATGACCTCATTGGGGGATTCACTTGGTGATGAAGAGTTAGTGGAGAGGGAGGCAAGAGCGACCAATCCATTAGAGGTTGCATCTTCTTCATCATCAACATCATCATCTCCGGAGGTATACTCTTCTTGAGTTGATAGCACAATAGGTGTGTCCAAGGAGGACTTTGCCATGAAGCAATGTGCATTCTTGATATGAGGGTTCTCATTGGGAGATTCAAAGAGAGATGAAGAGGGTATGTTGGTGGTGACGATGGCGGCCAATTCCTTTGAGCTTTCTTCATCTTCATCACCACTAGAGCTTTCAACTTCATCGGATGAATATTCTTCCCTTGTTACTAGCACAACTCTTGAGGGCCTCTTGCCCTTCTTGGTCTTGTTGTTGTAGAACTTCTTGTTGGGGGCTTTTGAATATTTGCCCTTTGAGTCTTTGCTCTTGTCCTTGGGAATGAGCCTCCCATTATGAAGCTCTCTATTCTCATAGGGGCATTCGGCAATGAAGTGGCGCTTGTCATCACAATTGTAGCATGATCTTGTCTTTGGACCAAAGCTAGTGAACCCACTTTTGTTGTTCCTCTTGATGTTGTCTTCCTTGGCCTTGGAGGGATCAACCCAAAAGGTTTTTGCATGGAAGGCCATGTGATCATGGTAGTGGCATTGCAAATCTTCCGGATAGGACATACTCCAAGATGCCCTATAAGATTCTTGAGGAATCACTTCTTCACCGGAGTTGACTACCAAGGCAAGGTTGGAACCTTTTGCCATCCCAAGAGCACGATTGCGAGAATCATGAGAGGTTTCCTCAAGCACCTTGAGAGCTTGCATCTCGTGCACGACTTGTTGAGAGGTGAGAGAGGAATGGCATTCCCTTCCCACAAGAGTCTTGACATCAATGGGTGCAAATGGCATCATGCATTCAATGTACTTCTCCTTGATCCAAGAGTCATTGATGTGGGTGGCACCAATAAGCCGGAAGGCATCGGCAACCGTGACAAGTCTTCCATACATGACTTCATGATCTTCATCCGGTAGCCTCATGAACCCTTCGGCTTTATTCTTAAGAGCATTATACTTGTTCCTCCTTGTGCTCTCACTTCCAATGCAACTAGCGGCCAAGCCGTCCCAAGCTTCCTTGGCGGTGGTGTAGTTCCGGACACGATGCAATTCCGGTGTCCCCACACTAGTTTGAATCATGTGTAGGGCGGTGTTGTTGAGTTGACTATCAATTGCTTCTCTTCTAGTCAACTTGTCGGGGTTGTATGGCTTGAAGCCCTCCAAGATGATTCTCCATAGTTCATTGGATGCACTACAAACATGAGAGCGGAACTCAAATTGCCAAGTATCGAAATTATCAACAGAAAACTTAGGTGGGTCGCCCGAATGTTCAAATGGGGATGGGGAACCGGTATATCGGGAGATAGGAAAGGTGGAGCTACTCGATTGTAGCTTTCACCTCCACTAGTTCCCCTAGGAGATGTGATAGTGTTTAAGTTATCACCTTCCACGGGTTTGGTAGATGAGGGTAAGTCCGAAGCCTCTCCCTCATCTAACGCACCCGTGTCTTTTACCTCTACACTAGGAGCCTTGGGAAGGGCCGGAGCCAAAAGCTCGGCAATCATCTTTTTCATGCTTTCCATTTGGGCTTCCATGGAGGACTTCAATGAATTGAAGTCTTCCACGGAGACCGTCTTGGCGGCCCCTTCCGAGGGCTCCTCGTCCGGCATACTATTAGGCGGTTAATCCCGAAATAAGAGCCGAGGCTCTGATACCAATTGAAAGGATCGTATGCCGCACCTAGAAGGGGGGTGAATAGGTGCTAACCAATTTTTAGTTCTTTTTCAATTTAGGCTTGACACAAAAGGTAAATTCTCTAGATATGCAACTAAGTGAATTTACCTATATGACAAGGATATCAACTAAGCAAGGTATAGCTACGCAATAGGAGATAGAGTGGGATAGAGGTAACCGAGAGTGGAGCATGCGATGACACGGAGATGATTCCCGTAGTTCCCTTCCTTTGCAAGAAGGTACGTCTACGTTTGGAGGAGTGTGGTTGCTACGCAAGCCAAACCAACAGCCACGAAGGCTTCACCCAGATCTCCTGTGAGCAACGCCACGAAGGCCTAGCCCACTTCCACTAAGGGATTTCCTCGAGGCGGAAACCGGGCCTTTACAAAGTTCTTGGGGCACACATCCACAACCAAATTGGAGGCTCCCAAATCTGTAACAATACAACAATCAACAACAACACATCAACAACAAATCAACTAGGGATCCAAATAGGAACACTAGCATGAGATCTCTCAAACAAGAGAGGGGGAAATGAAGAACGCTTCGGTGAGGATGTAGATCGGTGTCTTCTCCTTCGAATCTCCAAAGATCAAGAGCTTTGGTTGGGGGAGGAAGGAGATCTTGCAAATCTTGTGTTCTTGAGGTGGCTCTAATGGTGGTGAAGCTTGGCAGATTTTTCTTGCAATGATTGAGCAACTTATCCCTTTGGAGAAGAAAGCTATTTATATGGGTGGAGCTTTCAGATCTGACCGTTGGGGACGAAAATCACTTACACCGGAAGTTCCGGCCAGGATGGCCTGTGGTGACCCTGCATACCACTGCATGTTGTAGTATGCCAGTCGTTGATATAACATTCACGAAGTACCATTCCGCAAATATTACATCCCTCAGAGTAGTACAACAGAACATAGCAGGGTCCATAACTCATTCACTTATTATTACAACTATCATACACGTGTCA
>NW_025901337.1:0-20918 GCF_022539505.1 Lolium rigidum
GGGGGTAGATACATGATTTGTCTGGTTTGAATATGTCTAGACCTTGTTTATGAACTTTTGAATGCTTACTATATATGACATAAGAAGAATATGTGCTTTGGTTTTTTTTATTTTTTTTATTTTATGCCCATTTGAATATTGGTCAAATCCTAGGTTTGACCAAGATTTGTACAAGTTCAAAACATGAAAATGAAAAGGTATATAAGCCTGGATCCTTCTTAACTAGTCACTCTAAAATGAAGCTTTAATTTTGGGAGGTTTTTGAAATTTCCATGTTTGAAACCAAAAACCACTTCTCTTCATGCTTGACTTCATAAGACATAGTTTATGGTTTTAGAGGGGTAGATACATGATTTGTCTTATTTGAATATGTCTAGCTAGACCTTGTTTATCAACTTTTGAATGCTTACTATATATATGTATGTGACATAAGAAAACTACAGTATGTGCTTTGGTTTTTCATTTTTCTGTTTTTTTTGGAATTTTGATGCACATTTGAATCTTAGTCAAATCCTAGGTTTGACCAAGATTTAAACAAGTATAGAACATGAAAATGAAAAGGGAAGCCTGCATCCTTCTTAGTCACCCTAAAATGAAGTTTTTGGGAGGTTTTTGAAATTTCCATGTTTGAAACCCAAAACCACTTATCTTCATGCTTGACTTCGTCATAAGACAGAGTTTAGGGGTTAGGGGGTAGATACATGATTTGTCTAGCTAGTTTGAATATGTCCAGACCTTGTTTATCAACTTTAATGCTTACTATATGACATATAAGAAGACTATGTAGTGCGCTTTGGTTTTTCATTTTTCTGTTTTTTTATTTTATGCCCATTTGAATCTTGGTCAAATCCTAGATTGACTTCATAAGACAGAGTTTAGGGTTAGGGGTAGATATACACATAATTTTTCTGGTTTGAATATGTATAGACCTTGTTTATCAACTTGAGTGTTTACTATATGACATAATTAAGAAGGCTATGTGCTTTGGTTTTTCATTCTTTAGATTTTTTGTCTGAATTTTTATGCCCATTTGAATCTTGGTCAAATCCTAGGTTTGACCAAGATTTAAATAAGTTTAAAACATGGAAATGAAAAGGTAAGCATCGATCCTTCTTAGTCGCTCTAAAATGAAGCTGAATTTTGGGAGGTTTTTGAAATTTCCATGTTTGAAACCCAAAACCACTTCTCTTCATGCTTGACTTCATAAGACGAAGTTTAGGGTCGATAGGGGGTAGATACATGATTTGTCTTGTTTGAATATGTCTAGACCTTGTTTATCAACTTGAATGCTTACTATATGACATAACAAGGCTATGTGCTTTGGTTTTTCATTCTTTCGATTTTTTCTGAATTTTTATGCCCATTTGAATCTTGGTCAAATCCTAGGTTCGACCAAGATTTAAACAAGTTTAAAACATGACAATGAAAAGGTAATTAATCATGGATCCTTCTTAATTAACCAGCCAGTCTAATTAAAATGAAGCTTTTTGGGAGGTTTTTGAAATTTCCATGTTTGAAACCCAAAACCACACTTCTCTGCTTCATGCTTGACTTCATATATAATTAAGACAAAGTTTAGGGTTAGGGGGAACATGATTTGTCTGGTTTGAATATGTCTAGACCTTGTTTATGAACTTTTGAATGCTTACTATATATGACATAAGAAGACTATGTGCTTTGGTTTTTTATTTTTTTATTTTTTTATTTTATGCCCATTTGAATATTGGTCAAATCCTAGGTTTGACCAAGATTTAAACAAGTTCAAAACATGAAAATGAAAAGGTATATAAGCCTGGATCCTTCTTAACTAGTCACTCTAAAATGAAGCTTTAATTTTGGGAGGTTTTTGAAATTTCCATGTTTGAAACCAAAAACCACTTCTCTTCATGCTTGACTTCATAAGACAAAGTTTATGGTTTTAGAGGGGTAGATACATGATTTGTCTTATTTGAATATGTCTAGCTAGACCTTGTTTATCAACTTTTGAATGCTTACTATATATATGTATGTGACATAAGAAAACTACGGTATGTGCTATGGTTTTTCATTTTTCTGATTTTTTTGGAATTTTGATGCACATTTGAATCTTGGTCAAATCCTAGGTTTGACCAAGATTTAAACAAGTATAGAACATGAAAATGAAAAGGGAAGCCTGTATCCTTCTTAGTCACCCTAAAATGAAGTTTTTGGGAGGTTTTTGAAATTTCCATGTTTGAAACCCAAAACCACTTATCTTCATGCTTGACTTCGTCATAAGACGAGTTTAGGGGTTAGGGGGTAGATACATGATTTGTCTAGCTAGTTTGAATATGTCCAGACCTTGTTTATCAACTTTAATGCTTACTATATGACATATAAGAAGACTATGTGCGCTATGGTTTTTCATTTTTCTGTTTTTTTATTTTATGCCCATTTGAATCTTGGGTCAAATCCTAGATTGACTTCATAAGACAGAGTTTAGGGTTAGGGGTAGATATACACATAATTTTTCTGGTTTGAATATGTCTAGACCTTGTTTATCAACTTGAGTGTTTACTATATGACATAATTAAGAAGGCTATGTGTGCTTTGGTTTTTCATTCTTTAGATTTTTTGTCTGAATTTTTATGCCCATTTGAATCTTCGTCAAATCCTAGGTTTGACCAAGATTTAAATAAGTTTAAAACATGGAAATGAAAAGGTAAGCATCGATCCTTCTTAGTCGCTCTAAAATGAAGCTGAATTTTGGGAGGTTTTTTGAAATTTCCATGTTTGAAACCCAAAACCACTTCTCTTCATGCTTGACTTCATAAGACGAAGTTTAGGGTCGATAGGGGGTAGATACATGATTTGTCCGGTTTGGATATATCTAGAACTTGTTTATCAACTTGAATGCTTACGATATGACATACACTAGTAGGAAAAGCCTCATCAGTGGCGCACCAAAAATGGCTTCTGTGGCGCATGGGTGGTGCGCCACAGAAACGTCGCCACAAAAATAAGCTTTCTGTGGCGCACCTGGTCGTGCGCCACAGAAATAAGATTTACGTGGCGCACACTGGCCAGTGCGCCACGGAAATAAGTAGTTCCGTGGCGCATGTGGTGTAGCTGCGCCACGAAACAGGTGCGCCACGGAATTATTTTTGGTGCGCCACGGAACTATGTACAGGTATACTCGATTTTGTGCTCCCCGGTGTATTATACGGGTTTTATACTTGGTTTTATACACCGTATACAGGTTATATACTGATATAATATAGACAGATATAATATGGACATATATAATCATCACATCATCATCACATTACTTAGAGCCCGATCGAGTTATACATATAGCTCCATACAACTCATAATCCATGCAAATTAAGAAAGTTCTCATCATCTCTAGATACAAACGAAGTGACACCGGCCGCCGCCTACACTAGGATGAAATAGAGTACCGCCGCGACGATGGTGAGCAAGAGCGAGAGCACAAGGAAGGTCTTCATCTTGCTCTTGTTAGCTTGGTGCGCCCTCCACTTGGCAACCGCCTCGTGTCTAGTCGGGTACCCTTTGTAGCAGTTGCCGCTGAACTTGTGCACATGTTTCTTGCACTCCTTCCACTCCTCATACACTCCTGGAACCCTCCCCTCGAACACGACGTAGTACGTCATCTCTATGGACACAAGGCATATTAGTATATAACGCAATGGAAAGAGTTAGAGGGTTCACATGCATACATATTCACAAGAATTAAAGCAAGGAAATAATAATAAACCTAAAAGAAATATAGCATCGGTATCACATAAGTAATATGGTTCAACGATAACGACTACAATAGTAGCTGAAGTCCAACAACGACGACCACCGTTTCGAGCAAATTAAGCAAGTTTAGTTTACAACACGGTGCAAATTGTCTATCGATTCAAAGTAATGCTAGGCACACTCGGCCTCGGTCAACGAGACGTCTTCTTGAGCGGCTCCGGGAACGGCTTGTACAAGTCCTTCGTCGTCCACGTCCTTCCATCACCACCGCTATGTAGGCGTTCTTCGATATCCCTCTTAGGCAACGCTCTGGCTACGTGTAAGAGCCCCGATCCGTTGGATACATCTTGTAAGATAATTTCCGAGAGCTTTACTTGGATGCGATGGAAGTCTTCTCTAAGATCATCATCACCGATTTCCCTCGACATTTTAATGGGGTCTCGCTTACTAGGTGGCGGAGACATCATCTCCGCATCCTCGACAAACCCTTTAAGGTGATGGAGGACATAGAAGTCCTCCTTAATGCTGCCAGTTGGCTGCTTGATACAAGGGAAGTTGATCACGTGCTTGAACCCGATCTTTTTAGTGTCCGGCCTGATATGTTGCCCATTCTTGTCGAAGGTGCCTCCACTTTTGGAGTAGCCAAGGATAGCCTCATCGAGAACACCCCTTATTCTCGTGTAGTCTTTCTTCGTCGTCGTACTCGACGAGTCGAAATACTTGGGCTAGTGACCACTTTGGATCTAGGATGATGAGTGTGCGGTATTTGTCCTCGCTCAACACACATGCAATTGAAATGGAATGTTGGAAATGATCGGCAATGGAAGAAATATATAAGAAAGCATAAGTTACGACGGCCGTGAGCGGATGTGTACTTACTCGGGAAAGACAGGCAGAAGAATGGTGTTGCTCTCTTTGTGCATGAGCATGAAGTTACGGAGGTACCGCACCGCCTTGGTCCGTGTCCTTGAGCCGATCCTGGAGCTGGCTATCGCGCATGTAGTAGGGATCCGCTACCGCGATGTGGCGGGGTCTCTCTCTGTTGATCTTCATCCGAAGATTAATCGCGTATAGGCGGACCAAGTTATAGTCGAGCCGTTTCGAGTGAAATAGATTGAAGACGTCCTCGAACGCTATGAAGAAGATATCCGCGGGGTCTTCATTGACGAAGTTCTGGTTGGACGGCACCTTGACCGAGAACACCGGGTAATTTGGATCCTTTTCTTTAAGAAGGACGCTCTCTTGATAATGAATAGAGTGCTGCAAAGGGAGCATTTGTCCACTTGCGAGGTGTTCCATGTCCGGAGGCGGTATAGGTTTACCGGCTTCATGACACCGGGGCAAGCCATCCGGTGTAGGTGGTACCATGTCGTCGGCCCGGATCCTCTTAGGAGCAGGCTGGCTCGAAGATGCGCCCTTCTTGGCTCCTCTCTTCCTTCCCTTCTTCACTTGACCTACTGGGGGTGCTTGTGGTGCTGATGGTGGTGCTTCGGGTGCTTGGTGGTGCTTCCGAGGTTGCTTGGGGTTGATTTGGGTGGATCCCCGATGATCGTCTTACGCAGCGTGTTAGGGCTGAAAACGGTAGCGAGGCTTGACTTGAGCTGGATTGCCGGCCTCCGGAGGAGTGTCTTGAGAAAGACCCGTGAAGACCGAGGCGCCGCTTCGTGACCGTAGGGGGACGACTAAGTTGATCGCCGTGTGTGCGGAAGGCTTGTTCATCCATAGGAGGCATGTACATATCTTGGCTGCGAGGCGCCGGTGTTGATGTAGGCATCGATGTCATCATCATCATCTACATCATTGCCATCAAGTGGCGCCATGTCCTGGACCTTAGGTGGTGGCGGTTGCGATGCCGCCGCTTGGCGTACCGTGCGTCTAGTAGGGGTCGTTGCGGTAGCGCTCCCAACAACTGTTTGTGGCGTCTGGTGGTGACGGCGATCGTCGGTTCCTTCCGGGTGGCGGCGGCGACCGTCGGTTCCTTCAGGGTAGTGGGGGCGGCGACCGCCGTTTCCTTAAGGGTGTCGTCGGCGTTGGCGATCTTGGGCCGGATGATAGGGGAGGTGGCGCCGGTGCTTCTCTTACAACTCGGAAGACCCCCCCAGACGAATCTGGTTCTTCGGCCATTTCATAAGCCATGAGGTGCAATCCCCAAGGGACAAAACCTCGCCTTCTTCTGCGCCCGGAGGTTGAAAGGGGGGGATGGCGTAGCGGTACTCCGGCACTACCATTACCAACTTGACCTTCGCCACGTCTTCCGTCAATGTAGCGCCGTGCATAACGCGGGAAGCCATGACAAAGCCGCTAGCAACTTCCACCAACTTGCCGCCGGGCTCCACCGTTTGCGAAATATGCATTGTTCATCCCGAGTCGGGGCGCCATGTTGGGCATCGTGAGATGGCGATCACGAAAGGCATATATAGTTAAAGAAGATGACGCGAAGGAGTAACTAATGAGTTTACCTCCTTGATGGCGTCGATCTCGGCTACTGTCGATACAAGGGCGGCGGTTGGGGGCGTCGATGCGACCAGTTGGAGCTGCGGCGGTGATACGTCTCCAACGTATCGATAATTTCTTGTGTTCCATGCCACATTATTGATGTTATCTACATGTTTTATGCACACTTTATGTCATATTCGTGCATTTTCTGGAACTAACCTATTAACAAGATGCCGAAGTGCCGGTTCTCGTTTTACGCTGTTTTTGGTTTCAGAAATCCTAGTAACGAAATATTCTCGGAATCGGACGAAATCAACGCCAAAGTTCCTATTTTCATCGGAAGCATCCAGAACACCCGGGAAGGACCGGAGGGGGCCACGGGGCCACCAAACCCTAGGCTGGCGCGGCCGAGAGGGGCCGCGCCGCCTATGGTGTGGCCCCCCTGTCAGCCCTCTGCGCCGCCTCTTCGCCTATATAAAGCCCCTGGATCGGAAAACCCGATACCAATTGACGAAACCCACGAAACACCGCGGAGCCGCCGCCATCGCGAAGCCAAGATCTGGGGGACAGGATCTCTGTTCCGGCACGCTGCCGGAGCGGGGAAGTGCCCCCGGAAGGCTTCTCCATCGACACCGCTGCCATCTCCATCGACACCGCTGCCATCTCCACCGCCATCTTCATCACCGCTGCTGCTCCCATGAGGAGGGAGTAGTTCCCCATCGAGGCTCGGGGCTGTACCGGTAGCTATGTGGTTAATCTCTCTTCCATGTACTTAAATACAATGATCTCATGAGCTGCTTTACATGATTGAGATCCATATGAGTTTTGTATCACAATTCATCTATGTGCTACTCTAGTGATGTGTTATTAAAGTAGTTTTATTCCTCCTGCACGTGTGTAATGGTGACAGTGCGTGCACCGTGCTAGTACTTGGTTTATGCTATGATCATGATCTCTTGTAGATTATGGAGTTAACTATTGCTATGATAATATTGATGTGATCTATTCCTCCTACATATGCATGAAGGTGACGAGTGTGCATGCTATGCTAGTACTTGGTTTAGTAGCGTTGATCTATCTTACACTAAAGGTTACTAAAACATGAGCATTATTGTGGAGCTTGTTAACTCCGGCATTGAGGGTTCGTGTAATCCTACGCAATGTGTTCATCATCCAACAAAAGTGTAGAGTATGCATTTATACGTTGCTGTTATGTGATCAATGTTGAGAGTGTCCACTAGTGAAAGTGTAATCCCTAGGCCTTGTTCCTAAATACTGCTGAGTTACTACTTGCTTGTTTACTACTGTCTGCGTTACTACTGCTGCAATACCACCACCATCAACTACACGCCAAGCACTTTTCTGGCACCGTTGCTCCTGCTCATACTTATTCATACCACCTGTATTTCACTATCTCTTCGCCGAACTAGTGCACCTATTAGGTGTGTTGGGGACACAAGAGACTTCTTGCTTTGTGGTTGCAGGGTTGCATGAGAGGGATATCTTTGACCTCTTCCTCCCCGAGTTCGATAAACCTTGGGTATCCACTTAAGGGAAACTTGCTTGCTGTTCTACAAACCTCTGCTCTTGGAGGCCCAACACTGTCTACGAGGAAAGGAGGGGAACGTAGACATCAAGCACTTTTCCGGCGCCGTTGCCGGGGAGGAAAGGTAAAAGGCTCTCATACTACGGTCTCGGGTAAAGTATTTTTACAGCGCCGTTGTGTGTGTGCTCGAAGCTATTTCCTTTAGATCCTGCAATTGCATCTTGTTGTTTCTTGTTTACACTAGTTTGGCATAATGTACAAGAGTGAGCTTCTTATTCTATTTCTGATTTAAAACATGGATTGTTTGATGCGAAAATTAAAAAACCTATGAAATCTTCTTTGCATCTTGGTAGTAATATTAGTATGAACGCTTTGAACACCATTGTTGATAATGATATAGAAAGTTCTAAGCTTGGGGAAGCTGGTGTGCATGATATTTTTAGTCCCCCAAGCATTGAGGAGAAAATTTTCTTTGATGATACTTTGCCTCCTATTTCGATGATTATAATGATAGTGGTCCTTTGATGCCACTTACTGCTGAGAGAAAATTTTGTTGTGATTATATTATGCCTCCTACACTTGATGAGAATAATAATGATAGCTACTTTGTTGAATTTGCTCCCACTACAACTAATAAAATTGATTATGCTTATGTGGAGAGTAATAATTTTATGCATGAGACTCATGATAAGAATGCTTTATGTGATAGTTATATTGTTGAGTTTGCTCATGATGCTACTGAAAGTTATTATGAGAGAGGAAAATATGGTTGTAGAAATTTTCATGTTACTAAAATGCCTCTCTATGTGCTGAAATTTTTGAAGCTACACTTATTTTATCTTCCTATGCTTGTTACTTTGCTCTTCATGAACTTGTTTATTTACAAGATTCCTATGCATAGGAAGCATGTTAGACTTAAATGTGTTTTGAATTTGCCTCTTGATGCTCTCTTTTGCTTCAAATACTATTTCTTGCGAGTGCATCATTAAAACTGCTGAGCCCATCTTAATGGCTAAAAGAAAGAACTTCTTGGGAGATAACCCATGTGTTATTTTGCTACAGTAATTTGTTTTATATTTGTGTCTTGGAAGTTGTTTACTACTGTAGCAACCTCTCCTTATCTTAGTTTTGTGTTTTGTTGTGCCAAGTAAAGTCTTTGATAGAAAAGTAAGTACTAGATTTGGATTACTGCGCAGTTCCAGATTTCTTTGCTGTCACGAATCTGAGCCCACTGCCCTGCAGGAAGCTCAGAAAATTATGCCAATTTACGTGCATGATCCTCAGATATGTACGCAACTTTCATTCAATTTGAGCATTTTCATTTGAGCAAGTCTGGTGGCCTAATAAAATCCATCTTTACGGACTGTTCTGTTTTGACAGATTCTGCCTTTTATTTCGCATTGCCTCTTTTGCTATGTTGGATGAATTTCTTTGATCCATTAATGTCCAGTAGCTTTATGCAATGTCCAGAAGTGTTAAGAATGATTGTGTCACCTCTGAACATGTTAATTTTTATTGTCCACTAACCCTCTAATGAGTTGTTTCGAGTTTGGTGTGGAGGAAGTTTTCAAGGGTCAAGAGAGGAGGATGATATACTATGATCAAGGAGAGTGAAAGCTCTAAGCTTGGGGATGCACCCGGTGGTTCACCCCTGCATATATCAAGAATACTCAAGCGTCTAAGCTTGGGGATGCCCAAGGCATCCCCTTCTTCATCAACAAATTATCGAGGTTCCTCCCCTGAAACTACATTTTTATTCGGCCACATCTTATGTGCTTTTTCTTGGAGCGTCTGTTTGTTTGCTTTTGTTTTTGTTTGTGTTTGAATAAATTGGATTACATCATGCTTGTGTTGGAGAGAGACACGCTCCGCTGGTTCAAATGAACACATGTGTTCTTAGCTCATAATATTCATGGCGAAGTTTCCTCTTCGTTAAATTGTTATATGGTTGGAATTGGAAAATGATACATGTAGTAATTGCTATAAATGTTTTGGGTAATGTGATACTTGGCAATTGTTGTGCTCATGTTTAAGCTCTTGCATCATATACTTTGCACCCATTAGTGAAGAAATACATAGAGCATGCTAAAATTTGGTTTGCATAATTGGTCTCTCTAAGGTCTAGATAATTTCTAGTAAGGTGTTTGAACAACAAGGAAGACGATGTATAGTCTTATAATACTTGTAATATGTCTTTTATGTGAGTTTTGCTGTACTAGTTCATCCTTGTGTTTGCCTCAAACAACCTTGCTAGCCTAAACCTTGTATCGAGAGGGAATACTTCTCATGCATCCAAATACTTGAGCCAACACTATGCCATTTGTGTCCACCATACCTACCTACTACATGGTATTTCCCGCCATTCCAAAGTAAATTGCTTGAGTGCTACCTTTAAACAATTCAAAATTTATTACCTCTTATTTGTGTCAATGTTTTATAGCTCATGAGGAAGTATGTGGTGTTTATCTTTCAATCTTGTTGGGCAACTTTCACCAATGGACTAGTGGCTTCATCCGCTTATCCAATAATTTTGCAAAAAGAGCTGGCAATGGGATTCCCAGTCCCAAATTAATTAACAAAAATAGACACTCCTCCATGGTATGTGATTGTTGGACGGCACCCGAAGGATTCGGTTAGCCATGGCTTGTGTAAGCAAAGGTTGGGAGGAGTGTCATCATAATAAAACTAAAATAAAGGGGCACTCCTTCATGGTATGAGATTGTTGGCAGGCACCCGAGGATTCGGTTAGCCATGGTTTGTGAAAGAAAGGTTGGAAGGAGTGCCATCCAAAAATAAAATAAAATGGGAGCCGCTCTTTGAAGGTTTGTCTGGCAAGGGGGTTAGAGTACCCGCTACCATTCGTTGACAACAACATACACCTCTCAAAACTTTACTTTTATGCTCTCTATATGTTTTCAAAATCAAAGCTCTAGCACAAATATAGCAATCGATGCTTTCCTCTTTGAAGGACCATTCTTTTACTTTCATTGTTGAGTCAGTTCACCTATTTCTCTCCATCTCAAGAAGCAAACACTTGTGTGAACTGTGCATTAATTCTTACATATTTGCATATTGCACTTGTTATATTGCTTTGCATTGACAATTATCCATGAGACATACATGTTATAAGTTGAAAGCAACCGCTGAAACTTCATCTTCCTTTGTGTTGCTTCAATACCTTTACTTTGAATTATTGCTTTATGAGTTAACTCTTATGCAAGACTTATTGATGCTTGTCTTGAAGTGCTATTCATGAAAAGTCTTTGCTTTATGATTCACTTGTTTACTCATGTCATACACATTGTTTTGATCGCTGCATTCTCTACATATGCTTTACAAATAGTATGATCAAGTTTATGATGGCATGTCACTCCAGAAATTATCTTTGTTATCGTTTTACCTGCTCGGGACGAGCGGAACTAAGCTTAGGGATGCTGATACGTCTCCAACGTATCGATAATTTCTTGTGTTCCATGCCACATTATTGATGTTATCTACATGTTTTATGCACACTTTATGTCATATTCGTGCATTTTCGGAACTAACCTATTAACAAGATGCCGAAGTGCCGGTTCACGTTTTACTGCTGTTTTTGGTTTCAGAAATCCTAGTAACGAAATATTCTCGGAATCGGACGAAATCAACGCCAAAGTTCCTATTTTCATCGGAAGCATCCGGAACACCCGGGAAGGACCGGAGGGGGCCACGGGGCCACCAAACCCTAGGCTGGCGCGGCCGGAGGGGGCCGCGCCGCCCTATGGTGTGGCCCCCCGTCAGCCCTCCTGCGCCGCCTCTTCGCCTATATAAAGCCCCCGGATCGAGAAAACCCGATACCAATTGACGAAACCCACGTAAACCTGCCGGAGCCGCCGCCATCGCGAAGCCAAGATGCGGGGGACAGGATCTCTGTTCCGGCACGCTGCCGGAGCGGGGAAGTGCCCCGGAAGGCTTCTCCATCGACACCGCTGCCATCTCCATCGACACCGCTGCCATCTCCACCGCCATCTTCATCACCGCTGCTGCTCCCATGAGGAGGGAGTAGTTCCCCATCGAGGCTCGGGGCTGTTGATGGCGTGTATTTCACACGTTCGTTGGGCAACCCCAAGAGGAAGGTATGATGCGCACAGCAGCAAGTTTTCCCTCAGAAAGAAACCAAGGTTTATCGAACCAGGAGGAGCCAAGAAGCACGTTGAAGGTTGATGGCGGCGGGATGTAGTGCGGCGCAACACCGGAGATTCCGGCACCAACGTGGAACCTGCACAACACAACCAAACTACTTTGCCCCAACGAAACGAGTGAGGTTGTCAATCTCACCGGCTTGCTTGTAACAAAGGATTAACCGTATTGTGTGGAAGATGATTGTTTGCGAGAGAAAACGGTAAAACAAGTATTGCGGATGATTGTATTTCGGTAAAGAGAATTGGACCGGGGTCCACGAGTTCACTAGAGGTGTCTCTCCCATAAGACGAACGGCATGTTGGGTGAACAAATTACGGTTGGGCAATTGACAAATAAAGAGAGCATGACAATGCACATACATATCATGATGAGTATAGTGAGATTTAATTGGGCATTACGACAAAGTACATAGACCGCCATCCAAGCTGCATCTATGCCTAAAAAGTCCACCTTCGAGGTTATCATCCGAACCCCCTCCGGTATTAAGTTGCAAAACAACGAGACAATTGCATTAAGTATGGTGCGTAATGTAATCAACAACTACATCCTTAGACATAGCATCAATGTTTTATCCCTAGTGGCAACGAGCACAACACAACCTTAGAACTTTACATCACTTGTCCCGAGTGTCAATGCAGGCATGAACCCACTATCGAGCATAAGTACCCCCTCTTGGAGTTAAAAGCATCTACTTGGCCAGAGCATCTACTAATAACGGAGAGCATGCAAGATCATAAACAACACATAAGCATAACTTTGATAATCAACATAACAAGTATTCTCTATTCATCGGATCCCAACAAACGCAACATATAGAATTACATATAGATGATCTTGATCATGATAGGCAGCTCACAAGATCCGACAATGATAGCACAATGGGGAGAAGACAACCATCTAGCTACTGCTATGGACCCATAGTCCGGGGGTAGACTACTCACTCATCACTCCGGAGGCGACCATGGCGGTGTAGAGTCCTCCGGGAGATGAATCCCCTCTCCGGCGGGGTGCCGGAGAGCGATCTCCGGGATCCCCCGAGATGGGATCGGCGGCGACGGCGTCTCGGTAATGTTTTCCGTATCGTGGCTCTCGGTGCGGGGGTTTCGTCACGGAGGCTATTTGTAGGCGGAAGGGCAAGTCAAGAGGCGGCACGGGGGGCCCAAACCACGGGCCGGCGCGGCCGGGGGTGGGGCCGCGCCGCCCTAGGGTCTGGCCACCCTGTGGCCCCTCTTCGTCTCTCCTTCGGACTTACGGAAGCTTCGTGAGAAAATAGGCCTCCGGGCTTTTATTTCGTCCAATTCCGAGAATATTTCTTTACTAGGATTTCTGAAACCAAAAACAGCGAGAAAACGGCAAGCGGCACTTCGGCATCTTGTTAATAGGTTAGTTCCGAGAAAATGCACGAATATGACATAAAGTGTGCATAAAACATGTAGATAACATCAATAATGTGGCATGGAACACAAGAAATTATCGATACGTTGGAGACGTATCGGCATCCCCAAGCTTAGTTACGCTCGTCCCGAGCGAGGTAAAACGATAACAAAGATAATTTACGGAGTGACATGCCATCATAAACTTGATCATACTATTTGTAAAGCATATGTAGTGAATGCAGCGATCAAAACAATGTGTATGACATGAGTAAACAAGTGAATCATAAAGCAAAGACTTTTCATGAATAGCATTTCAAGACAAGCATCAATAAGTCTTGCATAAGAGTTAACTCATAAAGCAATAATTCAAAGTAAAGGTATTGAAGCAACACAAAAGAAGATTAAGTTTCAGCGGTTGCTTTCAACTTGTAACATGTATATCTCATGGATATTGTCAACATAGAGTAATATAATAAGTGCAATAAGCAAGTATGTAAGAATCAATGCACAGTTCACACAAGTGTTTGCTTCTTGAGGTGGAGAGAAATAGGTGAAGCTGACTCAACATTGAAAGTAAAAGAATGGTCCTCATAGAGGAAAAGCATCGATTGCTATATTTGTGCTAGAGCTTTGATTTTGAAAACATGAAACAATTTTGTCAACGGTAGTAATAAAGCATATGCATCATGTAAATTATATCTTATAAGTTGCAAGCCTCATGCATAGTGTACTAATAGTGCTCGCACCTTGTCCTAATTAGCTTGGACTACCGGATTATCACCGCAATACATATGCTTTAACCAAGTATCACAAAGGGGTACCTCTATGCCGCTCTGTACAAAGGTCTAAGGAGAAAGCTCGCATTTGGATTTCTCGCTTTTGATTATTCTCAACTTAGACATCCATACCGGGACAACATAGACAACGAGATAATGGACTCCTCTTTTAATGCTTTAAGCATTCAACAACAATTAATTCTTTTCTCATTAGAGATTTGAGGATGTTTGTCCAAAACTGAAACTTCCACCATGGAACATGGCTTTAGTTAGCGGCCCAATGTTCTTCTCTCACAATATGCATGCTCAAACCATTCAACTCGGTGTAGATCGCCCTTACTTCGGACAAGACGAACATGCATAGCAACTCACATGAAATTCAACAATGAGTTGATGGCGTTCCCCGGTAAACATGGTTATCGCACAACAAGCAACTTAATAAGAGATAAAGTGCATAATTACATATTCAATACCACAATAGTTTTTAAGCTATTTGTCCCATGAGCTATATATTGCAAAGGTGAATGATGGAATTTTAAAGGTAGCACTCAAGCAATTTACTTTGGAATGGCGAGAAAATACCATGTAGTAGGTAGGTATGGTGGACACAAATGGCATAGTGGTTGGCTCAAGTATTTTGGATGCATGAGAAGTATTCCCTCTCGATACAAGGTTTAGGCTAGCAAGGTTATTTGAGGCAAACACAAGGATGAACTAGTACAGCAAAACTCACATAAAAGACATATTGAAAGCATTATAATACTCTATACCGTCTTCCTTGTTGTTCAAACTCAAAACTAGAAATTATCTAGACCTTAGAGAAACCAAATATGCAAACCAAATTTTAGCATGCTCTATGTATTTCTTCATTAATGGGTGCAAAGCATATGATGCAAGAGCTTAAACATGAGCACAACAATTGCCAAGTATCACATTACCCAAAACATTTATAGCAATTACTACATGTATCATTTTCCAATTCCAACCATATAACAATTTAACGAAGGAGAAACTTCGCCATGAATACTATGAGTAGAAACCAAGGACATATTTGTCCATAAGCTACAGCGGAGTGTGTATCTCTCCCATAAAGTGAATGCTAGGATCCATTTTATTCAAACAAAACAAAAACAAAAACAAAACGACGCTCCAAGAAAAAGCACATAAGATGTGGCCGAATAAAAATGTAGTTTCGGGGGAGGAACCTGATAATTTGTTGATGAAGAAGGGGATGCCTTGGGCATCCCCAAGCTTAGACGCTTGAGTCTTCTTGATATATGCAGGGGTGAACCACCGGGTGCATCCCCAAGCTTAGAGCTTTCACTCTCCTTGATCATGTTGCATCATACTCCTCTCTTGATCCTTGAAAACTTCCTCCACACCAAACTCGAAACAACTCATTAGAGGGTTAGTGCACAATATAAATTGACATATCCAGAGGTGACACACTCATTCTTAACACTTCTGGACATTGCATAATGCTACTGGACATTAGTGGATCAAAGAAATTCATCCAACATAGCGAAAGAGGCAATGCGAAATAAAAGGCAGAATCTGTCAAAACAGAACAGTTCGTATTGACGAATTTTAAAATGGCACCAGACTTGCTCAAATGAAAATGCTCAAATTGAATGAAAGTTGCGTACATATCTGAGGATCATGCACGTAAATTGGCATAATTTTCTGAGCTTCCTGCAGGGCAGTGGGCTCAGATTCGTGACAGCAAAGAAATCTGGAACTGCGCAGTAATCCAAATCTAGTACTTACTTTTCTATCAACGGCTTAACTTGGCACAACAAAACTCAAAACTAAGATAAGGAGAGGTTGCTACAGTAGTAAACAACTTCCAAGACACAAAATAAAAACAAAGTACTGTAGGTAAAAACATGGGTTGTCTCCCATAAGCGCTTTTCTTTAACGCCTTTCAGCTAGGCGCAGAAAGTGTGTATCAAGTAACATCGAGAGATGAAGCATCAACATCATAATTTGTTCTAATGATAGAATCATAAGGTACCTTCATTATCTTTCTAGGGAAGTGTTCCATACCTTTCTTGAGAGGAAATTGATATTTTATATTTCCTTCCCTCATATCAATAATAGCACCAACGGTTCGAAGAAAAGGTCTTCCCAATATAATTGGACAAGATGCATTGCATTCAATATCCAAGACAACAAAATCAACGGGAACAAGATTATTGTTAACGGTAATGCGAACATTATCAACTTTACCCAAAGGTTTCTTTGTAGAATGATCAGCAAGATTAACATCCAAATAACAATTTTTCAGCGGTGGCAAGTCAAGCATATTATAAATTTTCTTCGGCATAACGAAATACTTGCACCAAGATCACATAAAGCATTACAATCAAAATCTTTAACCTTCATCTTAATGATGGGCTCCCAACCATCTTCTAGCTTTTTAGGAATAGAGGCTTCGCGCTCTAGTTTCTCTTCTCTAGCTTTTATGAGAGCATTTGTAATATGATGCGTGAAAGCCAAATTTATAGCACTAGCATTAGGACTTTTAGCAAGTTTTTGCAAGAACTTTATAACTTCAGAGATGTGGCAATCATCAAAATTCAAACCATTATAATCTAAAGCAATGGGATCATCATCCCCAATGTTGGAAAAAATTTCAGCGGCTTTATCGCGAGCGGTTTCAGCGATTTTAGCGGTTTCGAGCAGTTTTTCGCGCTTTGCATTAGAAGTGGAAACATTGCTAACACCAATTCTTTTATTAGTATGAGTAGGAGGTGCAGCAACATGTGTAGCATTATCATTACTAATGGTGGTAATAGTCCAAACTTTAGCTATATTTTTCTCTTTAGCTAGTTTTTCATTTTCTTCTCTATCCCACCTAGCACGCGAGTTCAGCCATTAATCTTATATTCTCATTAATTCTAACTTGGATGGCATTTGCTGTAGTAACAATTTTATTTTCAATGTCCCTATTGGGCATAACCTTCGATTTCAAAAGATCAACATCAGAGGCAAGACTATCAACTCTAGAAACAAGAATATCAATTTTATTGAGCTTTTCCTCAACAGATTTGTTAAAGGCAGTTTGTGTACTAATAAATTCTTTAAGCATGGCTTCAAGTCCAGGGGTGAATTCCTATTATTGTTGTAAGAATTTCCATAAGAATTACCATAGCCGTTGCCATTATTATAAGGATATGGCCTATAGTTATTACTAGAATTGTTCAGATAAGCATTGTTGTTAAAATTATTATTTTTAATGAAGTTTACATCAACATGTTCTTCTTGTGCAACCAATGAAGCTAACGGAACATTATTAGGATCAACATTAGATCTACCATTCACAAGCATAGACATAATAGCATCAACCTTATCATTCAAGGAAGAGGATTCTTCAACGGAATTTACCTTCTTACCTTGTGGGGCTCTTTCCAGTGTGCCATTCGGAGTAATTTATCATCATATCATCAAGAAGTTTTGTAGCCGCCCCCAATGTGATGGACATAAAGGTACCTCCAGCAGCTGAATCCAATAAATTCCGCGAAGAAAAATTTAGTCCTGCATAGAAGGTTTGGATGATCATCCAAGTAGTCGAGTCCATGGGTTGGGCAATTTTTAACCGAGAGATTTCATTCTTTCCCAAGCTTGAGCAACATGTTCAGTATCTAATTGTTTAAAATTCATTACGCTACTCCTCAAAGATATAATTTTAGCAGGGGGATAATATCTACCAATAAAAGCATCCTTGCATTTAGTCCATGAATCAATACTATTCTTAGGCGAGAGATAGCAACCAATCTTTAGCTCTTCCTCTTAATGAGAAAGGGAACAATTTTAGTTTAATAATATCACCATCTACATCTTTATATTTTTGCATTTCACATAGTTCAACAAAATTATTGAGATGGGCGGCAGCATCATCGGAACTAATTCCAGAAAATTGATTGTTCATGACAAGATTCGAGTAAAGCGGGTTTAATTTCAAAGAATTCTCTCTGTAGTAGCGAGGTGGAGCAATAGGTGTGCATAAGAAATCATTATTATTTGTGGTTGTGAAATCACACAACTTAGTATTTTCAGCGTTGGCCATTTTAGCAATAGTAAATAAAGCAAACTAGATAAAGTAAATGCAAGTAAACTAATTTTTTTGTGTTTTCGATATAGCAAACAAGATAGCAAATAAAGTAGAACTAGCAACTAATTTTTTTGTATTTTGATTTAGTGCAGCAAACAAAGTAGTAAATAAAATAAAGCAAGACAAAAACAAAGTAAAGAGATTGAGAAGTGGAGACTCCCCTTGCGGCGTGTCTTGATCTCCCCGACAACGGCGCCGGAAAAGAGCTTGATGGCGTGTATTTCACACGTTCGTTGGGCAACCCCAAGAGGAAGGTATGATGCGCACAGCGGCAAGTTTTCCCTCGAGAAAGAAACCAAGGTTTATCGAACCGAGGAGGAGCCAAGAAGCACGTTGAAGGTTGATGGCGGCGGGATGTAGTGCGGCGCA
This sequence comes from Lolium rigidum, assembly GCF_022539505.1. Taxonomy (NCBI): domain Eukaryota; kingdom Viridiplantae; phylum Streptophyta; class Magnoliopsida; order Poales; family Poaceae; genus Lolium; species Lolium rigidum. The sequence continues at coordinate 18,520 of NW_025901337.1, forward strand.
ACACCGAGAGATTCCGGCGCCAACGTGGAACCTGCACAACACAACCAAACTACTTTGCCCCAACGAAACGAGTGAGGTTGTCAATCTCACCGAGCTTGCTGTAACAAAGGATTAACCGTATTGTGTGGAAGATGATTGTTTGCGAGAGAAAACGAGTAAAACAAGTATTGCAGATGATTGTATTTCGAGTAAAGAGAATTGGACCGGGGTCCACGAGTTCACTAGAGGTGTCTCTCCCATAAGACGAACGAGCATGTTGGGTGAACAAATTACGGTTGGGCAATTGACAAATAAAGAGAGCATGACAATGCACATACATATCATGATGAGTATAGTGAGATTTAATTGGGCATTACGACAAAGTACATAGACCGCCATCCAAGCTGCATCTATGCCTAAAAAGTCCACCTTCGAGGTTATCATCCGACCCCCTCCAGTATTAAGTTGCAAAGCAACAGACAATTGCATTAAGTATGGTGCGTAATGTAATCAACAACTACATCCTTAGACATAGCCTCAATGTTTTATCCCTAGTGGCAACAGCACAACACAACCTTAGAACTTTCTGTCACTGTCCCAGGTGTCAATGCAGGCATGAACCCACTATCGAGCATAAGTACCCCCTCTTGGAGTTAAAAGCATCTACTTGGCCAGAGCATCTACTAATAACGGAGAGCATGCAAGATCATAAACAACACATAAGCATAACTTTGATAATCAACATAACAAGTATTCTCTATTCATCGGATCCCAACAAACGCAACATATAGAATTACATATAGATGATCTTGATCATGATAGGCAGCTCACAAGATCCGACAATGATAGCACAATGGGGAGAAGACAACCATCTAGCTACTGCTATGGACCCATAGTCCGGGGGTAGACTACTCACTCATCACTCCGGAGGCGACCATGGCGGTGTAGAGTCCTCCCGGGAGATGAATCCCCTCTCCGGCGGGGTGCCGGAGGCGATCTCCGAGGATCCCCCGAGATGGGATCGGCGGCGACGGCGTCTCGGTAATGTTTTCCGTATCGTGGCTCTCGGTGCCGGGGGTTTCGTCACGGAGGCTATTTGTAGGCGGAAGGGCAAGTCAGAGGCGGCACGGGGGCCCAAACCACGGGCCGGCGCGGCCGGGGGTGGGGCCGCGCCGCCCTAGGGTTTGGCCACCCTGTGGCCCCTCTTCGTCTCTCCTTCGGACTTCGGAAGCTTCGTGAGAAAATAGGCCTCTCGGGCTTTTATTTCGTCCAATTCCGAGAATATTTCTTTACTAGGATTTACTGAAACCAAAAACAGCGAGAAAACAGCAGCGGCACTTCGGCATCTTGTTAATAGGTTAGTTCCGAGAAAATGCACGAATATGACATAAAGTGTGCATAAAACATGTAGATAACATCAATAATGTGGCATGGAACACAAGAAATTATCGATACGTTGGAGACGTATCAGGCCGTACTCGGTAGCTATGTGGTTAATCTCTCTTCCATGTACTTAAATACAATGATCTCATGAGCTGCTTTACATGATTGAGATCCATATGAGTTTTGTATCACAATTCATCTATGTGCTACTCTAGTGATGTGGTATTAAAGTAGTTTTATTCCTCTCCGCACGTGTGTAATGGTGACGAGTGCGTGCACCGTGCTAGTACTTGGTTTATGCTATGATCATGATCTCTTGTAGATTATGGAGTTAACTATTGCTATGATAATATTGATGTGATCTATTCCTCCTACATATGCATGAAGGTGACGAGTGTGCATGCTATGCTAGTACTTGGTTTAGTAGCGTTGATCTATCTTACACTAAAGGTTACTAAAACATGAGCATTATTGTGGAGCTTGTTAACTCCGGCATTGAGGGTTCGTGTAATCCTACGCAATGTGTTCATCATCCAACAAAAGTGTAGAGTATGCATTTATCTCGTTCCGTTATGTGATCAATGTTGAGAGTGTCCACTAGTGAAAGTGTAATCCCTAGGCCTTGTTCCTAAATACTCGCTGAGTTACTACTCGCTTGTTTACTACTCGCTGCGTTACTATCTGCCTGCAATACCACCACCATCAACTACACGCCAAGCACTTTTCTCGGCACCGTTGCTACTGCTCATACTTATTCATACCACCTGTATTTCACTATCTCTTCGCCGAACTAGTGCACCTATTAGGTGTGTTGGGGACACAAGAGACTTCTTGCTTTGTGGTTGCAGGGGTTGCATGAGAGGGATATCTTTGACCTCTTCCTCCCCGAGTTCGATAAACCTTGGGTATCCACTTAAGGGAAACTTGCTGCTGTTCTACAAACCTCTCGCTCTTGGAGGCCCAACACTGTCTACGGTGAAAGGAGGGGGAACGTAGACATCGGGCGGCGGTTGGAGCTGCGGCGGCGTCGTGGAGCC
>NW_025901338.1:0-18880 GCF_022539505.1 Lolium rigidum
AAAAAGTTTTTGTTCCCCCTGATTTTTGAAATAAGGACAACTAATCAAGGTTGAAAAAGTTGGGGTGTTACACTGCCGATATCCCTGCAAATAATGTATGCAAGCTCCCAGCTGACTCTACAGCCGACGCTATTTCCTTAGCAGTCGATTCCAACGAACTTGTCCGAGTTCTTCTTCAGAAAACAAGGCAGTATTGTCAAGATTACATGCTATAATCTTCCGAAAGGAAGATCAGGACAAGACTCTAGGGCAGCTGGTGGATAGTTTCTCTGTCGAAACTGAAGGCATCATCGAGGTATTTAAACGTACCTCGCGTACCTACGGTGCTCTTCTTGCTTTCCAGCTTCTAATGGGGTATGGCTTCAAGGACGATATGGAATCACTCAGAACAGAGCTGCGGAAAGATCAAGATGGGATGGCTATTGACCTTAGCCCTTTTAGTGTGCCAGCGTGCAAATGTGCGCGGCAACTTCTTGATTTAGTAGAAGCTAACAAGCCAGCTGCTGGTGGAGCCGCCCCGAGCATGTCGACTCAAACCCAAGCTCCTTAAAGAAATCATTTGTTAAGTTGTAACCGATACTTTGTTTTAAACAATGGCTTTTCTAAAGCCATGTTTTGTAATGAATTCAAGCTGGCAATGTTGCCAGTTCTTTCCTTTGCGATATTCGATTTTGACTGTGCGCTCCCAATGGGAGTAATTGGAGTTCTTGATACTGTATATATTTATGATGCGCACTCGATGCTGTATTGTAGGTGACACCAGTGGATCCTTTTGTCAAAAATGCTTCGGTTGCTGGCTCCGAATCCGGCCTTGTGCAACAAATGAGGACCCGAATATCTCGGATGGAAAAAGACTTGCTAGGTATTCACACCATGGCGGCTGTGATAAAGAAGAAGGGTGAACTGGCTATGGAAGCAGAGCAGTACGCTTTAAGCGAACTGCAGAAGTCCACAGAGAGTTTGAATTGTGAGTTTTCGATAATCGTTCGTCTTCTTCACATTTGAGAGTGAACCTCCTTGACACCTGAACTTTCCTTTACTATTTTTTTACCAGTTATGGTTGTAAACTTGTCTGAGGAGAACAAGCGAGTTCATGAGCAAGTCGAAGTCTTGACTAATCTGTCGCTAGCTGATGGCGTCTTCTGGACCAATAAATCAAAGGCTACGATCATTGCAAAATTCTAGGATCGGGTGCAACAGGTGCACCGATTTTTTGATAAGTGTCATGCAGGCTTGAGGATGATATGGAAGACGATGTTCCCCCTTAACCCAGCTCCTCAAACATTTCTATCTATGATGACAAATTTTAGAAATGCCGAGAGGGTCCGCTCTTTGGTGCGTAGTCAACTTCTTGCTGAAGCAGAAACAACTTTTGCCTTTGTGCTACCGCAGCATCCTTTACTGGATTTGGAGGCGATTGCTAAGGCCGATGCCGACGTGAACCAATACTTCCCTGTCTTTAGACACCCTGCCTCCATTATAGTTGCTAGATTGGAGGTGAGTTCTGAAGCGAACTATGGAGTTGAAGCGCCACATGAGTAGTTTGATGCTTTGTTTAATTGTGTAAGCAAGACAATTGTTGTAAATTACTTTTGTCGATGATACTTCTCTTTATCCCGAATATTTGAGTAACTTGAGATGTAAGTTTATTCGTGTACACGATGTAACTTGTTTGCCCAATGTATGATTTCTCTTTATAGTGATGTTGATGCTCACGACGTCGAGCAAATCTTTGAAGTCGATGACTTTCTCATTGTGATAAAGCATTGCTGCTCTGAAGAAGTGTCATCAGGTGCCGATGGCAACGTGTTAAGTATTGTCGGTTGAGCTACAAGATTTGGCGTGCTAGCCCTTTAGCATTGGTATTATGATGCTTTTAATTTGTAAAGTGTCGGCAGCAAATTTTGTGAGTGATCAGCTCATGTTGCAGGCCTAAGGACCCGTAGAAATCACAACTTTGCTATAACTGAAAGTGTATTTTCGTATTTTATCGGCAACAGCCCCCGAGTCAATCGAGGAAACCATGTGCACTATCGGTTTCCTAGCTTGAGTACTTTAAGCTTAGTGTACCAGCGTGGGCCTTTTTAATTTTTATTGTTTCCTTCAATTACAGCACTCGCATGTTCCCTGAGGATATCGTGAAAATCGTTGAGTTTTGTCGTATTTACGAAGGTCCTTTGATTATCATCGATTGCAGCACTCGAATATTTCACGAGGCTTAGATGAAAGGGATTTCTATTTTCGTGCCCCTGCTTCGTTAGTTGTACTCAGTTTTCCCCAGCTCGTTAGTTTTTCCTCAGTTTTCCCCTCCCTCTAGTTTGAAACCCCTCGAAGACGCGGGTTGCCGTCGAGTCGTAGGCCTTACCGTTACCGTGAGGTCGGTTCCTCTCCGACCGTCTCGTGCCGACGGGTGGATCCATCTACCGCCGACGCGTGGGCCTTTTTATTTCCCGATTGTATACGCGGTGCCGCCAATGACAAATGGGGCCGCTCTATGGGGCTGCCGTAGCCAATGACCGATGGGTCATCTATTTATTTATAGAAAATTATATATTGCCGCTCCGTGGGGCCTCCGCAGCCAATGACCGCTGTGGTCGTCTATTTTATTTAGAGAATATAATATAGAGCCGCTCCGTAGGGGCCGCCTCAGCCCATGGCACGTGACTATTTTCGCAGCTTAATCTAAAGTGACTCTTATGCTAAACATTGTGCATCCCGACGTTGACCTAGCGAAGTGGCGGCGAGCATAGCCGTTTCGACCATGCCGATATCGGCATCGGCATCGTTTGGAGGATGTGGTGCTCGAATAATAGTGGAAATGCGATATTATTTTTTACATGCATAATATATAGAAAATAGCTAGATCTCTAAATCGATGCATATGAAGTTACATATATATTCTTGGTCATAATCCCCTTAATTATCTAAAGGGGATGGATGCATGGCTTCACGTCGTCGTCGCTTTCATCGTCAGTATCTTCGTCGTCTGAGTAGTAGTACCTCCTGCACATTGTTCCGTCGAACACCTTCACCGTGAGCACATCATCGCCTTCATATTTGAAGTGTACGAACCAGCCGAAATCCACACCGTGCGCGATGGCGAATTTCTCCCAGCCCTTGTCGAGGTACATTCGGCCTTGTCCGTCAAATAGGACCTCCACGGTCCAGAGACGAGGACCACAGTCAGCTGCTCGCAGATACACCTTAGCTGGCTCCTTGTCGTCAAGATAGTCCGCAATTTTTTTTGGGAGTTCCTGCAAAGAGATCGAGCGCCGATCGTTTGAAATTAGGGAACCCTTGAAATTAAAGGTTTTTAGAACATGCCCATAATTAATCACATGCATCATATATGTGGGAACGCGTACGTACCTTCTTGACCAAAGGGTCTTCATAGACGACGATGAAGAACTCCTCTATGATCAATGGCGAGTGTTGACGGTGGTGGTGGCAATGATGATGATCCACTTCCCCTTCCCTTCCCCTTCCCCTTCCCCTTCCCCTTCCCCTTCCGGTCCGCGTCCGAGACGTGGAAGCCATGGCAATGGATAAAGTGTATGTGAACGAAGAAGAGAGAGGCAGAACCTATTGACACAAGGGATGGCCGTGTGGGTGTTTATAAGGGAGAGATGACCGTTGTAGGGGTTTACACAATAAAATAAGGAGGATATGACCGTTGTGGGGGTTTATACACAATAAATTAAGGAGGAGACGACCGTTGTGGGGGTATAGTTTATCATTTTACCGTGAAAAGTAATGCCTAAAAGGAAAGTAATGGCTACAAGAAATCGGTGATGGTTTATCGTTTTTTGCGTGAAAAGTAATGGGTACAAGAAATGGGTGATGGTGTATCATTTTTTGCGTGAAAAGTAATGGCTACAACAAAATCGGTGATGGTTTATCATTTTTTGCGTGGAAAGTAATGGCTACAAGAAATGGGTGATGGTGTATCATTTTTTGCGTGAAAAGTAATGGCTACAACAAAATCGGTGATGATTTATCGTTGTTTGCGTGAAAAGTAATGGGTACACGAAATGGGTGATGGTGTATCATTTTTGTGCGTGAAAAGTAATGGCTACAACAAATCGGTGATGGTTTATCGTTTTTTGCGTGAAAAGTAATGGCTACAAGAAATGGGTGATGGTGTATCATTTTTTGCGTGAAAACTAATGGCTACAACAAATTGGTGATGATTTATCGTTTTTTGTGTGAAAAGTTATGGGTACAAGAAATGGGTGATGGTGTATCATTTTTTTGCGTGAAAAGTAATGGCTACAACAAATCGGTGATGGTTTATCATTTTTTGCGTGAAAAGTAATGCCTAAAAAGAGTTTATAATTTAGCTCGTGAAAAATAATGCAGAAAACCAAACTTTGCGTGAAGCTAACCGACGACAGAGAGAGAGAGAGGGTGGTGGCCCCGACCCGAGAGAGAGATAGGGGTTATCCTGCCCGTTAGATCATACGATCAACGGTCGTCGGGCACGATCCGCGTGACATGGGCTAGACCAATCGGGGCAATGTTGGGCGTCTGTGAGAGTTTGTGAAGGGAGAGGGCAAAACCGAGTAGTATCAAGAAACCAAGGGCAAGTGAGTAGTAAATGCGACTAAGGGATTCAAATATGAGATTTAAAAAATGGAAAATGCGTGTTTTGTACAATGAAACCCATCTTGGCCTACCTCAAACTATTTGCAATACAAATCTACATGAGTGTGAAAATTATGGTCTCATTCAGACAAAGTATGTTTTGGGGAAAGCTGTTTTGGGTAGGGCTTATTATGGAAAACCATGCACCTTCATAGCTACTAGGTGATTTGAGAAGTGGCAATTTGTGGTGAAACTTGATTTATCTAGGATTTATCTATGATTTGAGAAGTGGAAATTTGTGGTAAAGACTCCATGAGTAAGTGCCACTCTTTTTCGGAATTTTTGCACATTAAATAACTCATTTAACTAGTTAATCCCATTTGTTGACTCTCTGTTGACCAGCCACTTGAGGGTAAAACTGAGTATATTGCACTAGCCAGTATTAGCACTCAAGGCGAAAACTGAGCACACAAAAAATGCTAGTATATGACTCGAGGGTATACCTGAGTATATCTAAATTTCCAGGGTTAGACTCGAGGACGCGTGTTGCGGTGCGAAGTGGAAGACGTGCCATTGTTGACGCGTGTCGCGGTGCGGACGTGGAAGACGTGCCATTGTTGACGCGGGTCGCATTTAGGACGCGTAAGCCCCTCTCTCCCTCCCTCCGCACACGAGTACGTCTCATTATCGCTCACGCACGAAACCACCCCTCTCACGTCCCATCAACTTCTCCAAAAACCCCAACCGCCGTACGAGCCCTCCCCTGCCGGCGATGGAGAAGAAGAATGCGCCGGCGGCCATCGCCCCGAGCCCGTCGCCTCCGAGCCCGTCGCCGCCGAGCCCGTCACCGCCGAGCCCGTCGCCTCCGAGGGCGGCGCATCCGAGGGCGGCGCATCCAGCGCGGCGCCTCCGTGAACCGGGCCGGTCTCACGGGCTGACGGACCACTTCACAAGATCGGCGAATGCTTATTGGCGAAAGAGGAGTACGTGGACACCTACTCGCTATGAGGCAAGTCCGTAGAAATTGGCGCTCAGGTTTACTCGATCCCGACGTGCACCTGCACGAATGGATCATGCTACACCACGCCCTTCCACGCGCCGCTGAGTTCACCTTCCTCCATCTCGGCACATCCCGCTACGTCACCATAGATCTATCTCGCAGTTCGTGCAAGGTTCAAATTCCTCGGCTTTTCCCGTGGCGTCACCATAGATCTTATTTTCAATCTTAGTGTTGAATGTTATCTTTTCAATATATTTTAGATTCTACTTCGTCGGCTTTTCCCGTGGCGTCATCGTGCTTGCCCGGAAGAACCCGCCGCACAAGATACGACTTCGAACCCACTCACAAAGACATCAAACACTATGTTTGAGGCGCATATGCCAACTGTTTTTCGGATTCGGCCGCTGCAATCAACTCCCCGACTATGGTCTTCACTTGCGGACATTACCCGGAGGAACTTGGTTGGGTCGATGAGAGCACTCCAACTAAGGATATATATGAAGATTGGGGAGAAGGAAGATTTTCGATCAAGAACCATAGTATGCGTTGCATTACCCCGTTCAATGGTGAACTCGTATGCAATAGCTTCGGACAATTTTGAGTCCGGAAGAATAGTGTGCACCAATGTACGGAAGCAGCAGCAGCGTGAACACCGTCAAGATGGAGACACTAATTTCATTTCCAGTAACTTGGACGTGACAAGTTCTACCTTGTGAAGTCGGATGGTGATCTGCTGCTTGTGTTGATGCACAACACGCCCGTGGTGTACCGTGTGGACACTCGAGCCGCTCTCTCCATCCGGTCGTAACATTGGCTTTCATGCCTTGTTCGTGCATTATATCCGGTGTATCTCCGTCGACACCGCAGTGTACCCGACTCTTCGACCTCGGCTGCATCTACTACACGGATTTGGGTTATACCGGAGAGTACTTTCATGATACAAATTCCTGGGATGAGTCGCCACAATATGTGCATAGATTAGGAAGCTACGGTCTGAGAAATGAACACAGGCCATACCGTTTGGAGGATGTATTGGCCGCACACTGCAGACGGCAGGAGTTCAATGAATATTTACTTGGGATAATGCACGAATGGAGCGACGGAGAAATATATGAGGAATAGTGATGTTATTAAAGTACTCTATTGCGTGCGTCTTGTATTTTTTTTGCAGCTTAGTTTGTCGTGAACATTAATAATGTTATTGGCTGCTTTTGGCTGCTGTATGCAGTTTACCTATGTATTATACTTAGTTTTCTGATTATGCTGCTGTGAATTTATCATATAATAGCTTCTAGATTTTCTACTAGATTTGCTGCATGTTGGGCAAAAAACGAGGGCCAAAAGGCATAAATAACCCCAGAGATTTGCTACTAGATTTGCTGCCATATTGAAGAAAGACAGAAATAGAAGCTTCTCTAGATTTGATACTAATTTGGTGAAAAAGACAGAGAGAGAAAGAGGGGAAAAGGTGCTCTTAAAAATGCCAATTTGGGCCGAGAGAGACAAAACCCAGCTCCTGCTCACGTGCAACCAAACGCTTCTCGTCCCGTCCCACGCGAGTCCCTTTCTACCAGCCCCACGCGACGCGGCCCCACACGACGCGGCCCCACGGACGACGCGGCGCAACACGTCGGCCACGTAACGTCCAAATAAACGGATTCCTTCCGTCTGAGCTCCTTCTGCGGGTCTTCAGACAAAGGCTAGGGTAAAACTGAGGAAAAACTAAGGGGCTGGGGAAAACTGAGCACAACTAAGGAACCGAGGGCACGAAAATAGAAATCCCTAGATGAAACCATTGTACACATCCCCCGAGTTTTTCTCGGGTTCGCTTACTGTGTTATGAATTTTCTATGGTCACGATGCGTGACGTGAGTTAGATCTCGAAGGTTTCAGCCGAAAAGGTACTCGACTGCTAAAAAACTAGGGTTTGTTGATAATGAGATTGATCCTTTCTTTGTCCCTCGACTCCCCCTTATATAGGAGGCGGAGCCGAGGGTTTCGTATTACACAAGTTACAATCGCCGGGAGACTCTTTGAGTTCGACCCGTACTAATACAAATCTCCTTATTCCTAACCTATCTCTGCTTGCCATAGTCGACTCTTTGCTGGGCTTCCGAACTTCATAGTCTTCGGGTTATGGGCCTTCCGTAAAACCCCGAGTACTATCTTCGGCAGGCCCATCCGGGATGCCTATGTCAGTAGCCCCCGAGATTTTGCTTGATTCGTAGAGTCGAGTAAAATCTCAATCGCATTCTTTGAGTCATTTACAAATAACTTAATCGGGTCATACTTATCTTGTGCAGGGATAATGGTAAATGGGGATGGTTCATCTGACGGATCAGGTACCAGTTAACTGCTCTCGTGGAAATCTCGCAAGAACCTACTTCAAGGTCAAGTCCCTGGACATGACCCCGGAATACTGGCGTAATTCGACATGTGCCGCTTCAGGACTTATTCATGAATCGAATTTCAGTCATGTTTATAAAATCTATAGCGCGTCCGCTAGGAATATTTCTTCGCATCTGTTGATACGGAAAAAAGTAGCAGAGCGCATTCAGGTGCGATACCACGCCACTCAGGACAGAACCCGGGGACTTACCTTCGTAAAGTTTTATGGCATCCAGAGTTTTTATCGCGACGGACGCGCTCCAGGAATATATTATCGAGTACCTTTATCGGCTGCTGGAATTTCCAATTTTGTCGAGTCAAACAATGATAATATCTTGATGCTCCCGATGGGAGTAGATGAAGAGTTACTTGTAACTTGAATTTCGGCGACCATATGACTTGGCATAAATTATCGGGTGCGCGACCAGCGCTCCCGATGGGAGTAGCCCCCGAGGCTACAGTCAAGTATTTGTACTTGGCTGTAGGCTCAACTTGTATTGCTTCTTTTCTTGACGTCTTCAAAAATCATGACTTCCGCTCTGTCTTTGTTTTATCGGGTGCGCGACCAGTGCTCCCGATGGGAGTAGCCCCCGAGGCTACAGTCAAGTACTTGTACTTGGCTGTAGGCTCAACTTTTCTTTTCTTTTTTGAATGACCCTGTATTTCTCTTTTCATACCATCCTCTTATCAGAAGTACGAACACAACTTCTGATAAGAGTAGCCCCCAAGCATTTGAACAAACACTTGTATTTGATCAAAGGCTTTCCGAAATTATTCTCTTTATATCCTTGACATTTTCCCTATCGCTATTTTTCAAAGTAAGCCAGTCGACATTTTACTTATGGTGACATCAGTGCTGACGATGGCTACGACCGATGTGTTGGGAAGGTGCGGGAGCTGTCATGTCACTGACCTGTGGGTCCAAAATTCGGCACCGTTTGACACGTAACGCAAGTGGGGGACACACGTCCTCCGCTTTTTCTGGCACGCGCGCTGTAGCGCCTGTCTAATTACTTCGTAGTAAAAAGACCGTTTTACCCATGGAGACACGTGTAAGGCATTGGATCCATTTTCCGTCATCCAACGGCGCGGCGGTTCAGTGGCTCACTATAAATAACCTTCTTCTTCCACAATAATCCCCTTCGCTGCGCCGCGCTCCTTTCCTCTCTCTCTCCAAAGCCTCCATTGCTGCTACTAAGCTCCTGCGCCCGTGCTCTTCTCCACTCTCTCCAGCGCTCACGTTGATGCCACCGCGGGCAAAGCTCAGAAGGCACACCTCACCAGGGACCAATCCTTCGATGGAGCCTGCAGAGATCTCTGGTTGGCAAAGATCCAAAATTTTCAACCAAGATCTGAAGACCCTTAAGACGCTGGGGATGATGAAGAAGGAGGAAGGTCTGATCTTTCCTGGCGAGGAGAGCTTCTCGACGCCCCGCGTCGGATATCGGGTAACATTTGTCGACCACCTCATTCGCGGCATCTCTACCCCCATCCACGAGTTTCTTCGCGGTCTTCTCTTTGTCTATGGGATTCAGCTGCATCAGCTGACTCCCAACTCTATCCTCCACATCTCCATTTTCATTACTCTTTGCGAATGCTTTCTCGGGACCCATCCTCATTGGGGCCTGTAGAAACACATCTTTTTCCTCCTGCGCAACAGCTCTCGCAATGTCGCCTACAATGTGGGTGGCGTTGTTATCTGTGATGATGTATGGACCTATCCATGGAGATTCAAATTTCTCGTGACTGTCTTGGGTGAGCCGAAGAACCAAGTCGCCAACTTGAAAAGATCTTGGTCGCAAACGTCGACTGTGGTAATTCTTTAGGTTCTCTTGGTACGTGGTGACCCTTGATAACACCTCATCTCTAGCTTCGTCGAGCGCGTCGACATCATCCTCCAGTGCTTTTCTCGAAGTTTCCTCGTCGTATTCTGCAACTCTTGGTGAATTATGCTCTATTTCTATCAGGACCAGAAAAAACGGGGTTTCCTGCGTTGCAGTATTAGGCGTTGTTCGGATGCTCCAAAGGAAGCAACTCCTCAGGCCAAGTGTGTCGAGCTTTCTCTAGCGGTGTTAACAGACGTTTCTTGATTCCGTTGCAGATGATGTCATTTGCTTCTTCGACTTGGCCATTGGTTTGCGGGTGTGCTACCGAGGCGAAGTGCAGTTTGATGCCTACTTCATCACAATATGTCTTGAACTCCTTTGAAGTGAAGTTGCTCCCGTTGTTTGTGACAATACTATTTGGCACGCCAAACCGAAAAACTATGCCTTTGATGAAACTCACCACTGATGCTGCATCTGCCGAGGTTATCGGTCATCGCTTCAATCCACTTGGTAAACTTGTCGACAGCCACGAGCAAGTATACGTATCCTCCAGGCCAGGTCTTGTGTAATTTTCCTACCATGTCGAGTCCCCATTGTGCAAAAGGCCAAGATATTGATATCGGCATCAATTCTGCAGCTGGAGAATGAGGCTTTGCCGCGAATCTCTGGCATGCGTTGCACATGCGAACTATTTCTTTCGAGTCCTCCATTGCTGTGTGCCAATAAAATCCTGCTCTGAAAACTTTGGCTGCTATTGCTCGGCTGCTCGCGTGGTGGCCACATACTCCCTCGTGCACATCTTTAAGTATGAGTCGTCCTTCCTCGGGTGTCACACACCGTTGCAATACTCCCGAGATACTCCGCTTGTACAGTTCCCCTTTAACCACAGTAAAGGCTTTGGATCGTCGGATGGCTCGCCTGGCTTCAACTGGATCGTTGGGTATCTTGTTTCTTGCAATATATAACACATAGAACTGCATCCAAGGAATTTCTACCATCATAACTTCGTGTGGGTCTTCCTCATCTTCCGATATATTTGCTTCTGGCTCTGCTGCAGCCCCCGAGCCTTTCTTTAGTTTCTCCTTTTTCTTCGAATGCTTTGGATTTTTCTCCGGCTTGGTAGATATTTCACTTATTTCTTCCCAGAACACACCAGATGGTATTGGCAGGCACTGCGACCCTATGTTTGCCAAAACGTCGGCTTCATCGTTGCTGAATCTGCTGATGTGATTGACTTCGCAGCCGTCGAAGAGCTTCTCGAGTTTATTGTACAGTTCTTTGTATGCTATCATACTATCATTGACTGCGTCACACTTGCTCATCACATGTTGAGCCACCAACTGAGAGTCGCCGAAGACTTTTAGGCGAGTTTCTCCACACGCCTTTGCCATCTTCATCCCATGTATAAGTGCTTCATATTCTGCTTCGTTATTTGACGCGTTAGAGAATGTCATCCGAAGTATGTACTTCATCTTGTCGCCTTGGGGTGATACGAGTATCACGCCTGCGCCAGCTCCCTCCAATCTCTTGGACCCGTCGAAGTTCATGGTCCAAGTACTCGATAAATCTGGGGGTCCCGTGTTTTGCAGCTCCATCCACTCCGCGATGAAGTCTGGTAAAATCTGCGACTTTATTGCTTTTATTTTTTCATATGTGATATCTCGGGGGGAGAGTTCTATTCCGCAGAGGGAGACACGCCCCGTGGCTTCTGGATTGTTCAGGATATTGGAGAGAGGTGCTTCGTTGACAACTACGATCGGGTGTGCCAAAAAGTAGTGCAGAAGTTTTCTTGATGTGGTGAACACGCCATAGGCTTGCTTTTGATATTGCGGGTACCTTTGCTTTGACGGTGATAAAACCTCCCTGATGAAGTATACTGGCCGCTGAACTCCATGAATTTTTCCTTCTTCTTCTCGCTCCACCACAAGGACCGTGCTGACCACTTGAGGCGTGGCCGCGATATACAACAGGAGAGGTTCTTTTTCTTTCGGAGCCACTAGTATTGGGGGTGTTGAGATTGTGCGCTTGAGATCCTCGAAAGCTCTGTCTGCTTCCTCGTTCCACTCGAACTTTTCCCCTTGCTTGATGAGCGCGTAAAATGGCAGCGCTTTTTCTCCTAGCCTGGCGATGAATCTGCTTAAAGCGGCGACTTGGCCAGTTAGCTGTTGTATTTCCTTTAGCTTGGTTGGTCTCCTCATTGTTACTATGGCTTGGATTTTCTCCGGATTGGCCTCGATTCCTCTTGCTGACACCAAGTATCCGAGGAGCTCTCCCGCAGGAACACCAAAGGAGCACTTCGTTTGGGTTGAGTTTGAGACAGAACTTGTCGAGGTTGTCAAAAGTCTCCTTGAGATCGTCGATCAGAGACGCGCTGTGCTTTGTTGTTATGACGACATCGTTGATGTATATTTGAACGTTTTTTCCAATTTGCGGGGCGAGGCACTTTTCCATCATCCGTTGATAAGTGGCTCCTGCGTTTTTCAACCCGAAGGGCATTGTCCTGTAACAGAACACGTCATAAGGTGTTATAAAAGCTGTTTTGACTTCATCTTCTTCTTTTAAGCGGATCTGCCTGTAACCAGAATACGCATCCAGAAAGGAAAGACATTCGCATCCTGTCGTGGAGTCGATAATTTGATCGATCCTCGGGAGGGGAAAGTGATCCTTTGAACAGTGTTTATTGAGACACGCAAAGTTGACGCACATGCGAAGGACCTCAGTGTTTTTCTTCGGGACCAGCACTGGATTGGAGACCCATGTGGCCTCGGTATGTAACTCCTTGATGAAGTTTGCCTCTCTGAGCCGATTAATCTCACATAGCATTGCTTTGCGGTTTGTCTCGAAGAAACGCCGCAAAGGTTGTCGGATGGGTCTGGCTCGTGCATCCAGATTAAGAGGGTGCTCGGCGAGTTCCCTGGGTACTATTGGCATGTCAGCTGGACACCATGCGAAGATTTTCCAACGCTCACGGAGGAACTCGACAAGCACGCTTTCCTATGCGCTATACAGGTTTGTTGCGATAGTTTTCGTCTTCTTTGGATCTGTCGGCTGGATCTGCACTTCTTTGGAGTTTTTGGCGCAATCAAAAGTTTGCTCCTTAAGTGGCCTTCCTCCGTCGGGTAGCACATCATAATCAGTTGTCAATTGTGACGCTGCATACTCTGCTTGCATCCCGAAAGTTTCTGACATTCTGTGAAAGTCTTTGTCACACTTATCTGCTAGGGCAAAGCTTCCCTTCACCGTGATTGGGCCATTGGGTCCAGGGATTCTCCATAGTAAATATGTATAATGCGGCACTGCCATGAACCTGGCGTAGGCGGGTCGTCCTAGTAACGCATGATATTGTGATGGGATATCTACCACTTCGAACTCGAGCTTCTCCCTCCTGTAATTTTCTCGGGTTCCAAACTGAACGTCGAGATCTATTTTTCCCAGTGGATAATTCGGCTTCTCAGGGGTGATCCTGTGGAATCGTGTGTCTGTTGGTTTCAAATTTGCCAACGATATATTCATCTTCCTCAATGTGTCTGCGAACATGAGGTTTAGACTAGATCCGCCATCGATGAATACTCTTGAAACGTCGAACCCTGCAACCACAGCTGGCAGGATCATAGCCGATTGGCCTGGCCGCGGAACTTCGGGTGGATGATCTGCTTGAGTGAACCCGATGTCCTGACTCGACCAATTTAAATACTCGATCGTTGGTGGAGGCATCTTTTCAGCCATGAATACTTGTCGCGAAATCACCTTTTGGGCTCTGTTTGAAGGCGTGCCCTTTTGAATCATTGCTACTGACCCATTTGTGTCGATGTAAGGACCGTTCTGCGGGTTTGCCGCTATTTGCAGTTGATGCCGATTCTCGTTGGTGATTGTGGGTGGAGGTGGGAGGTGGATTTCACTTCTTGGCCCATGCGGGTGCCCTCTGTTCGCTGCTTGCGCATTGGCATTGCTTGCATACCTGTGCAAGGCTAGGAAAGTTCGGCAGTCCTTCTGAAGATGACCCGACTGTCTTTTACCGTCGTTGTCAAGGTAAAAATGCATCTGGCATGGTCCGTTCAGCATATCTTCGGGTGATATAGTGATTGGCCGCTGGAACCTTGGTCTATTATTTTGTCTGCTGGTGCTTGGAGCGTCTCTGTGCTCGCTACGCTGCTCATTATCTCTATGATACTCCTCCCGATGATTTCCTCCACTACTTCCTCGGAAGCCAGCCGCCTGTCGTTGCCTATTCGACGGTACTCCAGAGGAGGGATCCTCATGGAGGGGATAAGAAGTAGGGGCCATTGGACGGAGAGTTCTCGGGACGGTGGTACGCGATTTACCCAGCTTCGGACCACCTGCACGATGGCAAGGCCTACTGCTGCTTGTCTGGAATTATCTGGGCGCTTTCGCGTTGTTACAATGAGTTGTGGTTGTGCCTCTAGGGCTCCCGGGATCCGGCTTATATAGGCGCACGGATCTAGGGTTTACATGGAGAGTCCTAGCCGGATTACAGGTTGCCTAACTACGGTACAATGTCTTGCCGTGTACATCAAGGATCCGCCTTCCATCTACGTCATACTAGATCCGGGTTCCTTATGGGCCTCCACGGATCCGGCTTCCCGATCCTGGGCTGGACTTCATCCTTCATGATCAACAGCAACTGGGCCGCCCGATGGTCCACATGCCACATCACCGTCTGTGGGCCACCCAGGCTTGCCGGATCCAGGCACTGTCGGTGGTACACCCATGAAGTATACCCACAACAGTAGCCACCAGAGTTCTCCGAGATTCACCTCTTGTTTCCACCTTGCTAAAGCTTCGTGACTTCTGGCAATCTTGGTAACATGGGGAAACTTGAAGAACTCCAACTTCGTATTTTCTTCTTTTCCAACTCTTAGTCGGAAAATGCCTTTATCCCGCGGGACTTCATCCATCGACATCATTTTTACAATGCGTCTCCGGATTACTTCCTTGCTGAGATAACGGTCAACAATTTTTGAATTCTTACCCAGAACCTCGAAGGGTCCAAACGGTTCCACCAATCTTGGCGCCATTTTCGGGCGATTTGAGCGGTAACTTATCCCTAGCCATTTTTACCACTTAGGGTTTTCGACACGTGTCAGCCATCCAACGGCGCGACGCTTGCGTTCCGACCACAGGATGCGGAGCACGAATCTCTTCCCTCAAGCCTATAAATATCCGTCGTTCAACCCTAATTCACCCATTCGCCCCCTTTTCACCTCTCAGCAAAAAGCCGCCTCCGAGCTCCTCCTCCGCCGCACCGGAGTCCGCCGGAAGTTCACCGAAGTACCTTCGCTGCCACGTGTTGTTCTTCGTGTTCTTAAGTCCGGTGAGCCACCGGAGCAAAACCTCACCGCCGGCGACTCCGACCACCGCGGAATCCATTCCGGTAAGTCCTTCGAGCTTTACCTTCCCGCCGTAGTTGGTAGGGATGACTAAGGTATTTAAACATTGGATCCGACTAAGTTTGGACCATATCGCATTTTCTTTGTAGATGTTGTCTTCTACTCCGCCTCCCTCGTCCGAGCCGATTATGGCAACTCCAATCTCCTCCGCCCCTCCTCCCCTCGTCCCAGTTCGTGTGGAGCCTCAAAAGGACTCCGGAAAAAACATCGAGGGATCATCAGCTAACCCGGAGGAAACCGCGGGCGCTGAACAAATGGAGAAAAAGGTGGAGGAAGCTGCCGCCAAGAAATCAAAGGCTCGTGCGCGGGACAGCGAAGCCAAAGGGAAATGGTGGCCCTGCTTCACCACGGAAATCGAACTCCACAATCTCGAGGCGGAAGGCTTTCTGAAACCCGGATCCTGGCGTGTGATCCCAGGCGCCCTGTGTCCGGCCCCCGAAGCCGGAGAGTGGGTGGTGACCAAGGCGCTCGTTGAGCGTGGCTTCTCTCTTCCGCCCAGCGATTTCTTCTCGGAAATCCTGAAGGCGTATGAGCTTCAACCGCATCACATCTCTCCGAACAGCATCTTGGCCATCAGGAACCACGCAACACTGTGTGAAGGCCACCTCCGGATAGCCCCGGAACTTCCCCTGTTTCAATACTACTTCTCCGTCAAAAAGGAGAAAGTTTCGCAGACTTCCACGCTGGCCACCTGTGGTGGCGTCACCTTCAAGCTCCGCCCTAGGCGCGTGTACCCGCACACCGACCGTCATGAGTCCGTGCGGTACTGGTCCGGCAACTTCTTCTACTTGAAGGACGTGTCTGATCCGGCTTCCCCAAAGGTGCTGCCAGATTTCAGGGACGGCCCCCCCAGCGAGACTCCGGCCTGGACTCAATGTCCCCATCTTTCCGAGTCACCTCAATTGACTCGGGCAGTTAGGCGGATCTGCAAGCTGACAGACGAGGGCTTGTCAGGGAAGGACCTCACCATGTCCTTGTTCACTAAGCGGATCCAGCCCCTACAACATCGGGACCGCCTGCTGTTCCAGTACACGGGGCGTGAAGATATTATGCGCACCTCAAAGGACAACCTCTCCGCCGACGCCTTGGACAAGCGCCTCCGGGTGCTGATCAAGATTCCGCGCGACCTGAAGATCCATGTGTGCAATGTGGATATTCACACTAACGGCTCCGGGACTGTGGTATGTTTACTTGACTCAACTGTTGATTCCTTTTCAATTTTTGCTAAATTCGTCTAAGTGTTTGCTGGGCAACTTAGCTCGAGGCCCTTGAGGAGAACGATCTCGGAAATCTCCTCCAAGTCCCTCACGCGGGCAACACTGACCCGGAGGTCGCGTCCGACGCGGAGGTTCCCGAGGCTCCGGGTCCCTCTAAAAGGAAAAGGGGTGCTTCCTCTGGCCCAGCTGCTAAACGCGCCCGCGAAGTGCTTAGCACCGCGGCTACCCGGAAAGCAGAGGCGGAAAAGAAGCGCCTCAAACTTATCGACACCATCAATCGAGCTCAACCCAACATCCACCAGTTTTTTATGTCATCCGGTTAAGCGCTTGGTTTCCATCCGAAAATTCTTTTGCTGCTGTGAATCAACATATGCTAACTGTTATGCCTTTTTTTATCTTGCAACAAAAGCTCCGGAAGCCAGCCCCCCAAGATTTCCAAGAAGAAAGCCAAGCCACCTCCGGCCTCTGTGCCTGTTACACCGGAAGTGGAGGTTCCGCCCAAGGACTCCTCATCTGCTAAGCCGGATCCCAAGGATGTCATCAATCTTGATGATTTCCCGGAGGAGCCAACTGCCGAATCCGGCAAAGGCGATTCCGGCAAGGGCGCGTCCTCGTCTGCACCTCCGCTTGAACAACCTACTGTTACCTCAGCTGAAGCTCTGGCTGATGAAGTTGAGAAGAAGTTATCCTTAAGTCATGCCACTGGCACGCCCCAGACTCACCCTCATTTCTTTCCGGTTCTGCAAAAGGTCCCCCTCTCACAGCGCCACGCGGAGATCTCTGCCATGATGGACAAAGTGTGGGGGCCTGCGAACACGGAAGAGCAGGAACTGAATGAACTTGAGAGCGGTCTCAAAGTTTTCTTCGCCAAGCACAAGAATGTGCGTCAGGTAACACCAGCCCCCAGGCATTGGTTGATGCATTTTTCCGAGTAACATGTATGAGCCAATGTCTTGAACTATTGATTTTAGCGGAAAATCAAAATTCTCACACACTAAGGATTTTAACTTCACGTCCAGCCCCCAGAATTTTTGAATTTCCGTCTAACTTTGAACTGCTTCTCAGAGCACGCGGAAGCTGCACGAAGACTTGCGCATCCATGTGCTGGAGCAGAAGAAAGAAATTGAGCTGCTTCAAACAAGGGACGCGGAAAGTCAGAAGGCCATTGCGATCCCGGAGACCCGCCTCAAGGGTTATGAAGGTAATAATTCTGACTGAACCCCCAGGTTCTGCGATGTAACTATATTATCCGAACTAACTATGTTGTTGTATTTCCGATCTCCAGAAGAAATTGCCAAGCGCCCCACCATCGACACCCTTTCCGCCAAGATCGAGGTTTTAGAGGCTGAGAGTGAATCTCTCAAGAATTTCCTGAAGCAATCCTCCGAGGAGGATGCCAAGAAGAAGAAAGAACTCTTGGAGAAGCATGCCCAGGACATGGAGGATCTTGCTGATAAGCTTAAAAAGAGCCAGCAGAGGGTCCATACCTTGGCGTCAAAGAATAAGAGTTATGAGGCGGAGGCGGCGGCTATTGACAAGATGATTTTCTGTAAGGACCTTTTTTTTTGCTTGACTCCGGCTTCCTCATACTTTGCTTGTGTCCGCGGAAGAAACTGATGATGCTTTTCGCAGCGAGTCTTGGCTTTGAATGGACAAAAGAGTCGACCCTCAAAAGGACTGAAGCATATGAGGAGGCGCAGAGTTCCATTGATAACCTCTTCGAGGCATGTCGCGGGGTCGCCAAATCGCTGTCCTTGAAGAGAGCCGGAACCGCGGTGATTGACACCATGACCAAGTTGATACAGCACGTGCCGGAGCTCATCAAGGACTGGCAGGAGTCTTTCGCCCGCGGAGTTGCTTCCCTCGTGTTGGCGACGTGCAAAGCGCACTTCCCAACCATGAATTTTGCAGATGTTGCGCGCACAGCACCCAAGGGCACCAACATGAGAGCCCTTCTCGCGGAGACCCAAGGATATGAACGACTATTTGTCGGACGAGTTAACCACTCGTTCTGGTACAACAAGCACGATCTTCCCGAGGGTTTCACTGACGCGGAGGATGAAGATGAAGAAGAAGGTGCCGAGGAGGGCGACGAGGAAGGCTCCGGGTCAAGCGCTGATCATTTCAAGGAGGACTCCGGCGACGACTCTGGCGATGGCTCCGCCTACGTTGCTTCTGATGAGGATCAATCCTCCGAGTGAACCCTGTAGAACAATGGAACAGATGTATCATTTTGGGCCCGGAGTGGGTTTGTAATATAACTTAAATTCTTAAGTAGCTAGGGACGAAACACTTATGCATATATGGGCGGAAAGAACTTATCCTGCTATCCGTTTTTATTTGCATGTTTCGTTTGTTGAAAGCAAGTGATGGTTTTATGTTTTCCGGCTTGCTCATTTGACCTTCCGCGAGCCGGAGGACCTTTAGCCGGAGATGCTCGCCTGTGATACGTCCAAA
>NW_025901339.1:0-49861 GCF_022539505.1 Lolium rigidum
CTCATGCCGACTTTGAAACGTTGAGGAAGCTGCTGGATCATGGGTCCCTGATACGTCTCAAACGTATCTATAATTTATTATGTTCCATGCTAGTTTTATGACAATACCTACATGTTTTATTCATACTTTATGATGTTTTTATGCGTTTTCCGGAACTAACCTATTGACGAGATGCCGAAGTGCCAGTTCCTGTTTTCTGCTGTTTTTGGTTTCAGAAATCCTAGTAAGGAAATATTCTCGGAATTGGACGAAATCAACGCCCAGAGTCTTAGAATTGGACGAAGCTTCCGGAACACCCGAGAGTCGCGGAGGGGGGCCACAGGCCCACCAGATGATAGGCTGGCGCGGCCCAGGCCTTGGCCGCGCCGCCTTACTGTGTCGTCGCCTCGTCGACCTTCCGACTCCACCGACCTTGCCCTTCCGCCTACTTAAAGTCTCCGTTGCGAAAACCCTACCACGTTCGACGAAACCAGAGAAAACCTTCCAGAGCCGCCGCCATCGCGAAGGCAAGATCTGGGGGACAGGAGTCTCTGTTCCGGCACGCCCCCGGGACGGGGAAGTGCCCCGGAAGGCTTCTCCATCGACACCACCGCCATCTTCATCAACGTTGTTGTCTCCCATGAGGAGGGAGTAGTTCTCCATCGAGGCTCGGGGCTGTACCGGTAGCTATGTGGTTCATCTCTCTCCTATGTACTTCAATACAATAATCTCATGAGCTGCCTTACATGATTGAGATTCATATGATGATGCTTGTAATCTAGATGTCATTATGCTAGTCAAGTGGATTTTACTTATGTGATCTCCGGAGACTCCTTGTCCCACGTGTGTAAAGGTGACAGTGTGTGCACCGTGTGGGTCTCTTAGGCTATATTTCACAGAATACTTATTCACTGTTATGAATGGCATAGTGAAGTGCTTATTTATATCTCTTTATGATTGCAATGTGTTTTATATCACAATTTATCTGTGTGCTACTCTAGTGATGTTATTAAAGTAGTTTATTCCTCCTGCACGGTGTAATGGTGACAGTGTGTGCATCGTGTAGTACTTGGCGTAGGCTATGATTGTGATCTCTTGTAGATTATGAAGTTAACTATTTCTATGATAGTATTGATGTGATCTATTCCTCCTTTCGTAGTGTGAAGGTGACGAGTGTGCATGCTATGTTAGTACTTGGTTTGGTTATGTTGATCTGTCATGCACTCTAAGGTTATTTAAATATGAACATTGAATATTGTGGAGCTTGTTAACTCCGGCATTGAGGGTTCGTGTAATCCTACACAGTTAGTGGTGTTCATCATCCAACAAGAGGGTGTAGAGTCTAGCATCTATCTATTTATTCTGTTATGTGATCAATGTTGAGAGTGTCCACTAGTGAAAGTATGATCCCTAGGCCTTGTTCCTAAATACTGCTATTATCGCTTGTTTACTGTTTTACTGCATATTTACTTCCTGCAATATTACTACCATCAACTGCACGCCAGCAAGCACTTTTCTGGCGCCATTACTACTGCTCATATTCATTCATACCACTTGTATTTCACTACCTCTTCGCCAAACTAGTGCACCTATTAGGTGTGTTGGGGACACAAGAGACTTCTTGCTTTGTGGTTGCAGGGTTGCATGAGAGGGATACCTTTGACCTCTTCCTCCCTGAGTTCGATAAACCTTGGGTGATCCACTTAAGGGAAACTTGCTGCTGTTCTACAAACCTCTGCTCTTGGAGGCCCAACACTGTCTACAAGAATAGAAGCACCCGTAGACATCAAGCTATTTTCTGGCGCCGTTGCCGGGGAGGAAAGGAAAAAGGCTCTCATACTTCGGTCCCAGGTAAAGTACTTTTCTGTTGCCGTTGTGTGTGTGCTCGAAGCTATTTCCTTTAGATCCTGCAATTGCATCTTTTTGTTTCTTGTTTACACTAGTTAGGCATAATGGACAACAATGAGCTTCTTATTCTATTTCCTGATTTAAGACATGGATGGTTTGATGCGAAAATTAAAAAACCTATGGAACACATTAGTATGAACGCTTTGAACACCATTGTTGCTAATGATATGGAAAATTCTAAGCTTGGGGAAGCTGGCTTTGATGAGCATGATATTTTTAGTCCCCCAAGCATTGAGGAGAAAATTTACTTTGATGATACTTTGCCTCCTATTTATGATGATTATAATGATATTGGTCTTTTAGTGCCGCCTACTATGGAGAGTAATTTTTATGATGATAATACTATGCCTCGTACACTTGATGAGAATAATAATGATAGCTACTTTGTTGAATTTGCTCCCACTACATCTAATAAAATTGATTATGCTTATGTGGAGAGTAATGATACTTTTATGCATGTGAATAAGAATGCTTTATGTGATACTTATATTGTTGAGTTTGTTCATGATGCCTCTGAAAATTATTATGAGAGAGGAAAATATGGTTGTAGAAATTTTCATGTTACTAAAACACCTCTCTATATGCTGAAATTTTTGAAGTTACACTGGTTTTATCTCCCTATGCTTGTTACTTTGCTCTTCATGAACTTGTTTATTTACAAGATTCCTATGCATAGGAAGCATGTTAGACTTAAATGTATTTTGAATTTGCTTTTTGATGCTCTCTTTTGCTTCAACTTTTATTTCTTGCGAGTACATCATTAAAACTGCTGAGCCCATCTTAATGGCTATAAAGAAAGAACTTCTTGGGAGATAACCCATGTGTTTATTTTGCTACAGCAATTTTTGTTTTGTTGAGTCTTGGAAGTTGTTTACTACTGTAGCAACCTCTCCTTATCATGTTTTTGTGCCAAGTAAAGTCTCTATGGTAAAGTTGATGCTAGATTTGGATTGCTGCGCAGAAACAGCATTGCTGTCTGTCACGAATTCGCGCAGAAGTCTCTGTAAGAAAATCAAAAAAATCTGCAAATTTACATGTGTGATCCTCAGATATGTACGCAACTTTCATTAGTTTTGAGTTTTTCCGTTTGAGCAAGTTAAGTGCCCCTTCCAGGTTCGTCTTTACGGACTGTTCTGTTTTTGACAGATTCTGCCTTTTATTTCGCATTGCCGCTTTTATTAAGTTGAATGAGTTTCTTTGTTCCATTAACTTTCAGAAGTTTTGTGCAATGTCCAGAAGTGTTAAGAATGATTGTGTTACCTCTGAACATGTGAATTTTTGATTGTGCACTAACCCTCTAATGAGTTTGCTTAAAGTTTGGTGTGGAGGAAGTTTTCAAGGGTCAAGAGAGGAGGATGATATACTATGATCAAGAAGAGTGAAGAGTCTAAGCTTGGGGATGCCCCCGTGGTTCATCCCTGCATATTTCAAGAAGACTCAAGCATCCAAGCTTGGGGATGCCCAAGGCATCCCCTTCTTCATCGACAACTTATCAGGTTCCTTCTCTTGAAACTATATTTTTATTCGGTCACATCTTATGTACTTTACTTGGAGCGTCTGTGTGCTTTTGTTTGTGTTTTTGTTTGAATAAATGCTTGTGTGGGAGAGAGACACGCTCCGCTGTTGCGTATGAACACATGTGTTCTTAGCTTTACTCTTAATGTTCATGGCGAAGGTTGAAACTGCTTCGTTCATTGTTATATGGTTGGAAACGGAAAATGCTACATGTAGTAATTGGTAAAATGTCTTGGATAATGTGATACTTGGCAATTGTTGTGCTCATGTTTAAGCTCTTGCATCATATACTTTGCACCTATTAATGAAGAAATACATAGAGCTTGCTAAATTTTGGTTTGCATAATTGGTCTCTCTAAAGTCTAGATAATTTCTAGTATTGAGTTTTGAACAACAAGGAAGACGGTGTAGAGTCTTATAATGTTTACAATATGTCTTTTATGTAAGTTTTGCTGCACCGGTTCATCCTTGTGTTTGTTTCAAATAACTTTGCTAGCCTAAACCTTGTATCGAGAGGGAATACTTCTCATGCATCCAAAATCCTTGAGCCAACCACTATGCCATTTGTGTCCACCATACCTACCTACTACATGGTATTTCTCCGCCATCCCAAAGTAAATTGCTTGAGTGCTATCTTTAAACAATTCAAAAGTTATTACTTATTATTTGTGTCAATGTTTTATAGCTCATGAGGAAGTATGTGGCGTTTATCTTTCAATCTTGTTGGGCAACTTTCACAATGGACTAGTGGCTTCATCCGCTTATCCAATAATTTTGCAAAAAGAGCTGGCAATGGGGTTCCCATCCCCGATTAATTAACTTGCATTAATAATTCTCTTCACATGTTTTGCTCTGATTCATCAGTAAGCAACTTAATTTTGCAAATAGACACTCCTCCATGGTATGAGATTGTTGGAAGGCACCCGAGGATTCGGTTAGCCATGGCTTGAGAAAGAAAAGGTTGGGAGGAGTGTCATCTAAAAAATAAAAAGATAAAAACTAAACTAAAGTACATGTGTAAACAAAAGAGAAGAGGGATGATCTACCTTGCTGGTAGAGATAACGTCCTTCATGGGAGCCGCTCTTGAAAGTCTGGTTGATAAGGTAGTTAGATTGCCCACTACCATTCGTTGACAACAACAAACACCGCTCAAAAGTTTACTTTTATGCTCTCTATATGATTTCAAAACTTAAAAAGCTCTAGCACATGATTTAATCACTGCTTCCCTCTGCGAAGGGCCTTTCTTTTACTTTTATGTTGAGTCAGTTCACCTATTTCTCTCCACCTCAAGAAGCAAACACTTGTGTGAACTGTGCATTGATTCCTACATACTTGCATATTGCACTTGTTATATTACTCTATGTTGACAATTATCCATGAGATATACATATTATAAGTTGAAAGCAACCGCTGAAACTTAATCTTCCTTTATGTTGCTTCAATACCTTTTACTTTGAATTATTGCTTTATGAGTTAACTCTTATGCAAGACTTATTGATGCTTGTCTTGAAAGTACTATTCATGAAAAGTCTTTGCTTTGTGATTCATTTGTTTACTCATGTCATTACCATTGTCTTGATCGCTGCATTCATTACATATGCTTACAATAGTATGATCAAGATTATGTTGGTAGCATGTCACTTAAGAAATTATCATTGTTATCGTTTACCTACTCGAGGGCGAGTAGGAACTAAGCTTGGGGATGCTTGATACGTCTCAAACGTATCTATAATTTCTTATGTTCCATGCTAGTTTTATGACAATACCTACATGTTTTATTCATTCTTTATGATGTTTTTATGCGTTTTCCGGAACTAACCTATTGACGAGATGCCGAAGTACCAGTTCCTGTTTTCTGCTGTTTTTGGTTTCAGAAATCCTAGTAAGGAAATATTCTCGGAATTGGACGAAATCAACGCCGAGAGTATTAGAATTGGACGAAGCTTCCAGAACACCCGAGAGTCGCCAGAGGGGGGCCACAGGCCCACCAGATGATAGGCTGGCGCGGCCCAGGCCTTGGCCGCGCCGCCTTACTGTGTCGTCGCCTCGTCGACCTTCCGACTCCACCGACCTTGCCCTTCCGCCTACTTAAAGTCTTCGTTGCGAAAACCCTATCACGTTCGACGAAACCAGAGAAAACCTTCCAGAGCCGCCGCCATCGCGAAGCCAAGATCTGGGGGACATGAGTCTCTGTTCCGGCATGCCGCCGGGATGAGGAAGTGCCCCCGGAAGGCTTCTCCATCGACACCACCGCCATCTTCATCAACACTGCTGTCTCCCATGAGGAGGGAGTAGTTCTCCATCGAGGCTCGGGGTTGTACCGGTAGCTATGTGGTTCATCTCTCTCCTATGTACTTCAATACAATAATCTCATGAGCTGCCTTACATGATTGAGATTCATATGATGATGCTTGTAATCTAGATGTCATTATGCTAGTCAAGTGGATTTTACTTATGTGATCTCCGGAGACTCCTTGTCCCACGTGTGTAAAGGTGACGAGTGTGTGCACCATGTGGGTCTCTTAGGCTATATTTCACAGAATACTTATTCACTGTTATGAATGGCATAGTGAAGTGCTTATTTATATCTCTTTATGATTGCAATGTGTTTTGTATCACAATTTATCCGTGTGCTACTCTAGTGATGTTATTAAAGTAGTTTATTCCTCCCGCACGGTGTAATGGTGACGAGTGTGTGCATCGTGTAGTACTTGGCGTAGGCTATGATTGTGATCTCTTGTAGATTATGAAGTTAACTATTGCTATGATAGTATTGATGTGATCTATTCCTCCTTTCGTAGTGTGAAGGTGACGAGTGTGCATGCTATGTTAGTACTTGGTTTGGTTATGTTGATCTGTCATGCACTCTAAGGTTATTTAAATATGAACATTGAATATTGTGGAGCTTGTTAACTCCGGCATTGAGGGTTCGTGTAATCCTACACGGTTAGTGGTGTTCATCATCCAACAAGAGGGTGTAGAGTCTAGCATCTATCTATTTATTCTGTTATGTGATCAATGTTGAGAGTGTCCACTAGTGAAAGTATGATCCCTAGGCCTTGTTCCTAAATACTGCTATTATCGCTTGTTTACTGTTTTACTGCATCTTTACTTCCTGCAATATTACTGCCATCAACTGCACGCCAGCAAGCACTTTTCTGGCGCCATTACTACTTGCTCATATTCATTCATACCACTTGTATTTCACTACCTCTTCGCCGAACTAGTGCACCTATTAGGTGTGTTGGGGACACAAGAGACTTCTTGCTTTGTGGTTGCGAGGGTTGCATGAGAGGGATACCTTTGACCTCTTCCTCCCTGAGTTCGATAAACCTTGGGTGATCCACTTAAGGGAAACTTGCTGCTGTTCTACAAACCTCTGCTCTTGGAGGCCCAACACTGTCTACAAGAATAGAAGCACCCGTAGACATCAGTCCCGCATGTCATCCTCTGTGAACAATAAAAGTTTCCTTTGTTGGATTTATTTTTTACCCCTAATTTCTGGCTATTTGCCTTTTTATTTTGATCCCCTGCCCCCTTTGAAACGATGACGGCGCAGCTGGCAGGTCGGTCCCACATGTCATCCTCTATGAACAATAAAGGTTTCCTTTGATAGATTTATTTTTGACCCTAATTAATTTCTGGCTATTTCCTTTTTTTATTTTGATCCCCTGCCGCCTTGGAATAGTTGAGGATGCTGCTGCCTCAAGGGTCCCGCATGTCATCCTCTCAGAAAGGTAAATGTTTCATTTCTTGGATTTTGTTTACCAACTGATTTTTGGCTTATTTTTTTGTTTCGATCTCCTGCCGCCTTTAAAACGTTGACAACGCTGTTGCCTCATGGGTCCCCAATGTCAGCCTCCCCGTACCGCAAATCCTCTTTCTGCAAAGGTTGTATTTCTAGCTAGATAGCTAAGGTGGATTCGAATCTGCCGTGGTTCAGGCAGCTCGGGTAAGCCTTCTTGCACCGATTAATGGAACTAGTGTATAGCAAGGTCAAGACATGTGGCTCGGTGTAATGAATCTATTTGAATCATGTTGTGGATTCAATCCGATAGTTCTCTAACGAGTCAGCCAAAATAGAAATTAAGTTTTTTTCTAAAACGGAAATGCAAATTAAGATGAACACAAACATTAGTTATCATAATAGCTGATCATACATACATACTTGCTAAGAGCAAAAGCTTGCCAGTTTTACCACCCATACAATTAATTAGCAGTTCAGATAAGATAACCTTATATAAGTATAACTACAAATGCATTTGCTAAGGGCTCATGGGACAACAGAACTAGACAACCGCAAACTTTATGACCAGCATGTCACAGCGGCATCGAAAGATCTTGACCTTCAACTTTGATCCAATGCGAAGTTTGGCACCGTCAATGAACTTTTTCCACCTAGAAGTAACAGCCAAGCGGCCATCTGTGGGACCGACGGAGTACCGTCCCTCCACGGTGAGACCTTCACTCTCCATGACGAGGGAAATCTTGCCCCTTCGGCCAGCATTGAGATCCTTGGAGATACTTTTAGGCAATTTCTGATTCAAAGCAAGAGATACCACCAAAAATTAGTCAATGGCACCAATGCACTGAAGACTGAACCATGTGAGACTTTGAGTAGAGAAGACATCAAGATAAGAGCGAGTTATGCTTGTCATATACTCACGAACATAGCCTTCGGATGCGTCATGGTCACCACACGGGTGGCCACGACAATGAGCTGAGACCTCGGTGATCCGGCTGGGGCAGGTGCGGGAGCCTGGGCTGGTACACGAGCCGGTGCCGATGCGGGAGACTGCCGGGCAGGTGCAATAAACGGTGCCTCTAGAGGAACCGGTGCGATGCGAGGAGGCCGTTGGGCGGGTGCGATAAACGGTGCAGCTAGAGGAACCGGTGCTCGATGCGAGGAGCCTGCTGGGTAGATGCGATGAACGGAGCTGGTACGGGAACCGGTGCCGATGCGAGGAGAGTGGGAAGCCGGTGCCGGTGCTGGTGTGGGTGCCCTTTGTGACATCCGCTCATGTTCCATCGGGGGATCCGTAGCTTTGATCATGTTAAACCCAGCAAGCTAGAACGAGAGGGAATGGTTTAGAACAAGCTGCTCGGAATGCGGTAATCAAAGGATATGAGTACAAAAAAGTTACATAATATATATTTCGAAGTGTCTCCAACTACGTAGCGATTACGTATATCTGCCCGTTTGAGTTTCTGATCCTCAGCTCGTCGCCCTTCTTCAGACCGTAGTCAAAAGCAAACTTTCTCCAATCATGTCCATCCAAATATGTGATGGCCTGCGTCTTGTAGACATACACCTCATAGACCGTGTAGGTGTTCATCAATTTGCCATTGCCATGCATAGTGAAAGACCCTTCATGCGGACACATCTGGTTAATCATTGGACGAAGTTCACAAGGTACGATCTGCAGGTGAAAATTGATACTAATGTAAGAAGCGAGGAAGACTAAAAACAAGACTTTACTATATGCCAATTCATGCTAAACCACCGAGAATTCATACCTGTAACTCCGTGAAGGAGTTATTAGAAAGGTAGATAGAGCCATAGGAGGTGTTATATGCGGGGTATGTACATGGGCCCGCCATATTCCCGCAAGCTCGGCATCGGGATGGTGAAGGAAACATGGGAGGTACTACTGGTGCGTAGCGCTGAATGTAAGTGGAAGAATTAGGTTGTGTAAAGTGCATAGTTCGGAGCAATGCAAATGTTGACAAGCGAGTGCATAACACTATGTTACAAAGCTGAACAGTCAAAATTTAGTGTATGATGAATATAAGCATGCTAATTTGGCGTTTCCGAATTCCAAAAAGCATTAGACAGAGCCGGTGATAATATCAGACATAAATCATGGCATGTAAATGTGGCTTAAGAAAATATACCCGAACCCTTGGATGGTTACGGCCCGGCTGGTCCTTGGACTTGAGCTTATATAAGCATCCAGAAGGTGGGGCTGACAGTAACTTGGTGGCAGCCTCTGCAGATGCCTCATCAGCAGCAGTTGCAATCCTTTTGACCAATGAAGGCTTAGCGGTTTCAGTCTGCATATGAAAATTGAAGAGCAACGGACATCGGCGAGTGATATATAAAATGAATCTATGAGACAACGATGCATATAGTGTTGGATGTAAGTGGAAGAATAGGGTTGTGTGTGTTTTCGAACTATTGGTAAGCATTAGACAAAGCCGGCAATAAACAGACAAATCAAATCATGTATGAGGATTAAGAAAATATACCTGCTTACTGAAAAGGATACCACCCAGCTGGCCCGTGGCCTTGTGCTTGAGGAGGTTATCAGAAGATGGTAGCGGCACCATCGTCTTCACAGCAGCCTCATCAGGATCATTTTTTTCCATTTGAGTAGAGGCACAGAAGCTTCATCCTGCATATGAATAGCAATAGAACTCATCATTGATATTTAATAAATCTATGAGATAGAGTGATGCAAGTAGTGCGGGATGTAAGTGGAAGAATAGGGTTGTGCATAGACAACAGTTGACAACAATGCAAATGATTACAAAAGAATCCAACGGAACTCAACAGTTTATATACTTGGATGAGACAGATCGAAAAGTGAAAAATTAGTGCATGATGATTGTAAGCAAACGCGGTGTTTCCGAACTTTTGGTAAGCATTAGGCAAAGCCAACGGTAATTAAACGAGATAATAATAAAATCATGTATGTGGATTAAGAAAATATACCAGATTCATTAAAAGGTCACCACCCAGCTGGCCCATGGCCTCGTGCTTGTAGAGGTTTTCGGATGATGGTGCCGGCACCATCGTCCTCACAGCAGCCTCATTTTGCATCCACTTGAGTAAAGGCGCAGCAGTTTCAGCTGCATAAGAATGGGAACAGATCTCAGCGGTGATATTGAATGACTACGAGACGGATCGATGCATATAGTGCTTGGATGTAAGTGGAAGGGTATGGCTGTGTATGGACAACCCTTCACAACAATGCAAGGGTGTGTTCGGTTACGAAACAACATGGAATGGAATGGAATGGTTCCATTTCGGAGGAATGGAATGGTTACATTTTTGTTCGGTTGGGAAAAATGGAGAGCGGAACAGGTCGAGGTTAAACTAATCATTTGTCTCAAAATTGTAATTAGCAATTGTAAATGACATTTTAATCTCAAAGTCATAATTAACGGCGCCTAATGGTGCTCTTTTAATCTAAAAATCGTAATTAACATCGTTTTTTGTTGGGTTAGGGAACTGGAGAGTAGATGAACATTACTCGTATGATGATTGTAAGCAAACGAATTTGGTGTTTCTAAACTTTTGGCTTCGAGATCTTATGGGCTTCAACTCTAGCCTACCCCAACTTGTTTGGGACTGAAAGGCTTGGTTGTTGTTGTTGTTGTAAACTTTTGGCAAGCATTAGAAAAAAACGACAATAAACAGACAAAAATCAAGGCATGTTTTGTGGATTAAGAAAATATACCATATTCATTAAAAGATCACCACCCAGCTGGCGCGTGGCCTTGTGCTTGTAGAGGCATTTAGAAGATGGGGGCGGCATCAACATACTGGCAGCCTGATCAGCCGCAGTTTTGATCTTCCTTTTGAGTAAAGGCCCTAAAGTTTCAATCTGCATATGAATAGCAAAACAAAAGGCAGACCTCGGCAGTGATATTGAATTACTGTATGAGATAGACTGATGCATATAGTGGATGCTCTTAGCCTTTTGCACCATGAACACTAGCTATATGGACAGACAAAAAAAACTAGTTGACTCAGCTTTGTCTAGATACCTCCATCCCAAAGCTTAAGGCTTATTTATTTTTGAGAAATCAAAACAAGTAAAGTTTGACCAAAATTTTAGAACATTCTATCAACAAATATAATATTGTGTAGATACCGTAGGAAAATATATTTCACAACCTATTTAATGATATTGATTTTGTATTTTGCATGTTAATGATTTTTGGTAAAAGCTTAGTCAAACATGGTATAGTTTGACTTTCTAAAAATAATATAAGCCCTAAGCTTTGGGATGGAGGTAGTAGTATCTAGAGCTAAAACACATCTAGATACATCCGTATCTACGGATAGTTGAGTCAATTAATTTGGATCCGAGGGAGTATCGGATTCGGACTACATGGTAAGTTGGTTAAAAAAATTTACCCCGGGCGGTCCCCGCCCGACTCGGCGATGGCATTTCGCTTCTTGTGCTTGCAGATCTGGCCATGCTCCTGCAGCGGGTGGGGCGCTATCGTTCCCCATAGCCTCGGCACGGAACCCGGAGGTACCAACCTGATACGAGAGAATATAGAGCATGGTGTCACAGAGGCTTTACGCACAAACAGCTGAAGACATGTGCTACTTTAAGCATTTTCCGAACCAGGAACAGATTGAGGATGCAGACAGACAGAGTGGATAAGCAAACGGAGTACCTGCTTTGCGGGGCTGGGGACGCAGCTCAGGCTCAGCCAACTGCCCACATGCGTGGTGGCCTTACGCTCCATTGCCCCCCACCACCACCACCACCGATCGAGGTCTTCCCTTTCCTGTACAAGCTGACAAAAGATACATTGAGGATCAGCAGAGACTACAAGGGTTGCAAATGTCGACAAATAAAGGAAGAACACCTCAATCCAAGCAAAGGTAGCCCCCGCCCCCACCCCCATCCCCATCAATCACTCCCAGCGCGAGGGTGACCAGAAAGACACCCCTTCGCCCAGAATAGGAAATAGATGCGCAAGATATCGAGGTGAGGAAAAAGGAACCGATATCGAGAAAGGATAGAACATTACTAGTAGAGTACTACCTAATCCGCTTGGTCTAGATGCAGCTTGCCCCTCCAAGCTGGATGCCTGGACGGTGGAGGCGAAAGGAGGGGATCGAGCTAGCGGCTTGCATCCGTCGGCTGTCGGCACTCGATCGGGAGAGACAAGGGGGCTACATAAAGGGGAGGGGTAACATATTTTATTACACGGTGAACTTACTGATGTGACTAGTCATTACATGTCTCACTGAAACTGGGGCCCATAGTGTGGCACCCCAAATTCACTTGAACCTCCCCGGCGGGACACATTGGCGCGTCAAGAAACCCCCCGAATTGTAGCGGGGAAATGAAACATTTCACGAAAATTCGAAATTCAAGCACACTGCCACGCGCCAAGCACGCGGGCTGTTCCTTCCTCTTCCTCGGTTCCTCCTCCCCTATCCGAAAAAACCCCAAATCCCAAGCTCAAACAACAACAAAAAAACCCCAAATCCCCTGGATGGAAAGAAATCATTTGTACATAAATTTTGACAACGCCATTTGCAAACATTAATTCTTTTACATGCCAAGATGCACCCATCCACCAAATATGGGGCAAAAGTTTATCACAATCTAGATATATATGTATAATTAGTGAGGGACCCCTTTTGATTTTGTGCAATTTCCACTAATTAGCTAGAGAGAAGGGGTCAATTAATTAGGCCATGCATGTTAGGGGCTATGTGTTTTAGATTAGGGTTGTGTGGATTCAAATACAACTTCTTTATTTGTGTGCTATGATTAATCAAAACTAGATCGATCGAATGCGCACACATTATTAGAGGCACATGCCTTTGCGCGCACAAAGTACAGGTTAGGGTTTAGGGTTTAGGGTTTAGGGTGTAGTGTTTAGGGTTTAGGGTCTAGGGTTTAGGGTTTAGTGTTTAGGGTGTTTAGGGTGTACGTTTAGGGTATAATTCGGGATTAGGGATATTAGGGTTTTAGGGTTTAAGGTTTAGGGATCATCGATCGAGTGCACACACACATTATTAGACGCACCCGCGCCTTTGCGCATAAAGTGCATGCGTATATAAAAGTGTGTGTTTTGGCCACCAACGATATATAGATCGAGAGAGAGATTAAAAATATATATATATCCCCAAGAATATGTTCAGATATATATTGAAATATATGCACGAATGATATGTGCAAGGTATGACATGCGCGCATGCACACACTAATTGTATATATATTATGAGGCAACTTAATCAAATGTGTTTTCATATATATTCAAGAGAACTTGTCAAAATTCAAGTTAATTAATTTATCAGCACTAATTAGTTGGTCGCCTGCTTGATGCGCAATGAAGTGTCGTTGGCCTATATATATATGTAGGGTTTATTAGGGTTTAGGGTTTAGGGTTATCTAGCTAGGGTTTTAGGGTTAGGGTTAGAGTTAATTAGGGTTTAGGGTTTAGGGTTTGGGGTTTAGTTTTAGGGTTTAGGGTTTAGGGTTTAGGGTGTAGTGTTTAGGGTTTAGGTCTAGGGTTTAGGGTTTAGTGTTTAGGGTGTTTAGGGTGTACGTTTAGGGTATAATTAGGGATTGGGGATTAGGGTTTTAGGGTTTAAGGTTTAGGGATCATCGATCGAGTGCACACACACATTATTAGAGGCACCCGCGCCTTTGCGCATAAATTAAGTGCATGCGTATATAAGTGTGTTTTTTGGCCACCAACGATATATAGATCGAGAGAGAGATTGAAATATATATATATCCCCAAGAATATGTTCAGATATATATTGAAATATATGCACGAATGATATGTGCAAGGTATGACATGCGCGCATGCTCACTAATTGTATATATATTATGAGGCAACTTAATCAAATGTGTTTTCATTCGAGAGAACTTGTCAAAATTCAAGTTAATTAATTTATCAGCGCTAATTAGTTGGTCGCCTGCTTGATGCGCAATGAAGTGTCGGTTGGCCTATATATATGTAGGGTTTAATTAGGGTTTAGGGTTTAGGGTTATCTAGCTAGGGTTTTAGGGTTAGGGTTAGGGTTAATTAGGGTTTAGGTTCTAGGGTTTAGGGTTTAGGGTTTGGGGTTTAGGGTTTAGGGTTTAGGGTATAGGGTTAGGGTTTAGGGTTTAGTGTTTAGTGTTTAGGGTTTAGGGTGTAGTGTTTAGGGTTTAGGGTCTAGGGTTTAGGGTTTAGTGTTTAGGGTGTTTAGGGTGTACGTTTAGGGTATAATTAGGGATTAGGGATTAGGGTGTTAGGGTTTAAGGTTTAGGGATCATCGATCGAGTGCACACACACATTATTAGAGGCACCCGCGCCTTTGCGCATAAAGTGCATGCGTATATAAGTGTGTGTTCTATTTTGGCCACCAACGATATATAGATCGAGAGAGAGATTGAAATGTATATATATCCCCAAGAATATGTTCAGATATATATTGAAATATATGCACGAATGATATGTGCAAGGTATGACATGCGCGCATGCACACTAATTGTATATATATATATATATATATATATTATGAGGCAACTAATTAATCAAATGTGTTTTCATTCGAGAGAACTTGTCAAGATTCAAGTTAATTAATTTATCAGCGCTAATTAATTAGTTGGTCGCCTGCTTGATGCGCAATGAAGTGTCGTTGGCCTATATATATGTAGGGTTTAATTAGGGTTTAGGGTTTAGGGTTATCTAGCTAGGGTTTTAGGGTGTACGTTAGGGTTAGGGTTAATTAGGGTTTAGGGTCTAGGGTTTAGGGTTTAGGGTTTGGGGTTTAGGGTTTAGGGTTTAGGGTCTAGGGTTAGGGTTTTGGGTTTAGTGTTTAGTGTTTAGGGTTTAGGGTTTAGGGTGTAGTGTTTAGGGTTTAGGGTCTAGGGTTTAGGGTTTAGTGTGTTTAGGGTGTTTAGGGTGTACGTTTAGGGTATAATTAGGGCTTAAGGATTAGGGTTTTAGGGTTTAAGGTTTAGGGATCATCGATCGAGTGCACACACACATTATTAGAGGCACCCGCGCCTTTGCGCATAAATTAGTGCACGCGTATATATAAGTGTGTTTTTTGGCCACCAACGATATATAGATCGAGAGAGATTGAAATGTATATATATCCCCAAGAATATGTTTAGATATATATTGAAATATATGCACGAATGATATGTGCAAGGTATGACATGCGCGCATGCACACTAATTGTATATATATATATATATATTATGAGGCAACTAATTAATCAAATGTGTTTTCATTCGAGAGAACTTGTCAAAATTCAAGTTAATTAATTTATCAGCGCTAATTAGTTGGTCGCCTACTTGATGCGCAATGAAGTGTCGTTGGCCTATATATATGTAGGGTATAATTAGGGTTTAGGGTTTAGGGTTATCTCTAGCTAGGGTTTTAGGGTTAGGGTTAGGGTTAATTAGGGTTTAGGGTTTAGGGTTTAGGGTTTAGTTTTGGGTTTAGGGTCTAGCGGGTTTAGGGTTTAGGGTGTATAGTGTTTAGGGTTTAGGGTTTAGGGTGTAGTGTTTAGGGTGTAGGGTCTAGGGTTTAATTAGGGTTTAGTGTTTAGGGTGTACGTTTAGGGTATAATTAGGGCTTAGGGATTAGGGTTTTAGGGTTGAAGGTTTAGGGATCAACAATCGATCGAGTGCACACACACATTATTAGAGGCACCCGCGCCTTTGCGCATAAAGTGCATGCGTATATAAGTGTGTTTTTTGGCCACCAACGATATATAGATCGAGAGAGAGATTGAAATGTGTATATATATCCCCAAGAATATGTTAAGATATATATTGAAATATATGCACGAATGATATGTGCAAGGTATGACATGCGCGCATGCACACTAATTGTATATATTATGAGGCAACTTAATCAAATGTGTTTTCATTCGAGAGAACTTGTAAAAATTCAAGTTAATTAATTTATCAGCGCTAATTAGTTGGTCGCCTGCTTCATGCGCAATGAAGTGTCGTTGGCCTATATTTATATGTAGGGTTTAATTAGGGTTTAGGGTTTAGGGTGTAGTGGTTTAGGGTTTAGGGTGTAGTGTTTAGGGTTTAGGGTTTAGGGTTTAGTGTTTAGGGTGTTTAGGGTGTACGTTTAGGGTATAATTAGGGATTAGGGATTAGGGTTTTAGGGTTGAAGGTTTAGGGATCAATGATCGATCGAGTGCACACACACATTATTAGAGGCACCCGCGCCTTTGCGCATAAAGTGCATGCGTATATATATAAGTGTGTTTTTTGGCCACCAACGATATATAGATCGAGAGAGAGATTGAAATGTATATATATCCCCAAGAATATGTTCAGATATATATTGAAATATATGCACGAATGATATGTGCAAGGTATGACATGCGCGCATGCACACTAATTGTATATATATTATGAGGCAACTTAATCAAATGTGTTTTCATTCGAGAGAACTTGTCAAAATTCAAGTTAATTAATTTATCAGCGCTAATTAGTTGGTCGCCTGCTTGATGCGCAATGAAGTGTCGTTGGCCTATATATATATGTTGGGTTTAATTAGGGTTTAGGGTTTAAGGTTATCTAGCTAGGGTGTTTTAGGGTTAGGGTTAGGGTTAATTAGGGTTTAGGGTGTAGGGTTTGGGGTTTAGTTTTAGGGTTTAGGGTCTAGGGTCTAGGGTTTAGGGTTTAGAGTTTAGGGTGTATAGTGTTTAGGGTTTAGGGTGTAGTGTTTAGGGTGTAGGGTCTAGGGTTTAGGGTTTAGTGTTTAGGGTGTTTTGAGTGTACGTTTAGGGTATAATTAGGGATTAGGGACTAGGGTTTTAGGGTTTAAAGGTTTAGGGATCATCGATCGAGTGCACACACACATTATTAGAGGCACCCGCGCCTTTGCGCATAAAGTGCATGCGTATATAAGTGTGTTTTTTGGCCACCAACGATATATAGATCGAGAGAGAGATTGAAATGTG
Source organism: Lolium rigidum (assembly GCF_022539505.1). Taxonomy (NCBI): domain Eukaryota; kingdom Viridiplantae; phylum Streptophyta; class Magnoliopsida; order Poales; family Poaceae; genus Lolium; species Lolium rigidum. Next base: position 17,094 of record NW_025901339.1, read on the forward strand.
TATATATATCCGGCCCCAAGAATATGTTCAGATATATATTGAAATATATGCACGAATGATATGTGCAAGGTATGACATGCGCGCATGCACACTAATTGTATATATATTATGAGGCAACTTAATCAAATGTATTTTCATTCGAGAGAACTTGTCAAAATTCAAGTTAATTAATTTATCGGCGCTAATTAGTTGGTCGCTCGCTTGATGCGCAATGAAGTGTCGTTGGCCTATATATATGTTGGGTTTAATTAGGGTTTTGGGTTTAGGGTTATCTAGCTAGGGTTTTAGGGTTAGGGTTAATTAGGGTTTAGGGTTTAGGGTCTAGGGTTTAGGGTTTAGGGTTTGGGGTTTAGGGTTTAGGGTTTAGGGTCTAGGGTTAGTGTTTAGTGTTTATGGTTTAGGGTTTAGGGTTTAGGGTGTAGTGTTTAGGGTTTAGGGTCTAGGGTTTAGGGTTTAGTGTTTAGGGTGTACGTTTAGGATATAATTAGGGATTAGGGATTAGGGTTTTAGGGTTTAAGGTTTAGGGATTGATACGTCCAAAACGTATCTACTTTCCCGAACACTTTTGTTATTGTTTTGCCTCTAATTTGTGTATTTTGGATGCAACTAACACGGACTAACGCTGTTTTCAGCAGAACTGTTCTGGTGTCTCGTTTTTGTGCAGAAATCCAACTTTCGGGAAAAACCTCGGGATTTTGACGAAGGCCCTATTTTCCCAGAATGCGACGGAGCCGGAAGGACAAATCAAGTGGAGGCCCGAGGGCCCCACACCATAAGGCGGCGCGGCCTAGGGGGGCCCGCGCGGCCCTATGGTGTGGCCCCTCGGCCGGCCTCCGACGCCCTCCTTCGGACTACTTATTGGCCTCGACCTAAAAACGCACGGAGAGAAGTCGAAGTCGCCGTAAACCCTCCGAACGCCGCCACATCGCGAAACTCCGTCTCGGGAGCCGAAGTCTCCGTTCTGGCACTCCGCCGGGACGGGGAATTGGAGGAGATCATCGCCATCATCACCGCCAACGCCTCTCCATCAACCAGCCATGTTTCCCCCATCCATGTGTGAGTAATTCCCCCGCTGTAGGCTGAAGGGGATGGTAGGGATTGGATGAGATTGGTCATGTAATAGCATAAGATTGTTAGGGCATAGTGCCTAGTGTCCGTAATTGGTACTTTGATGATATTGTTGCAACTTGTTATGCTTAATGCTTGTCACTAGGGCCCGAGTGCCATGATCTCAGATCTGAACATGTTATTGTTTCATCATGATATTCATTGTTTATGGTCTTACCTGCAAGTTGTATACACATGTCGCTGTCCGGAACCAATGGCCCCGAAGTGACGAAATCGGGACAACCGGAGGGAATGGTAGTGATGTGAGGATCACATGTGTTCACGGAGTGTTAATGCTTTGCTCCGGTACTCTATTAAAAGGAGTACCTTAATATCCGAGTAGTTTCCCTAGAGGCCCGGCTGCCACCGGCTGGTAGGACAAAAGATGTTGTGCAAGTTTCTCATTGCGAGCACGTACGACTATAATTGGAACACATGCCTATTGATTGCTTTGTACTTGGACACCGTTTTATTATTATCCGCAAATGCCCCGCTATGATTGTTACATGAGTTTCTCTCATCCATGCAACGCCCGTCATCCGTCCCCGTGCCTACGGTATTTTAATCCTCGCTGTTTACTATAATCACTACTGCTGTCTTTGTTACTCTACCGCTGTTATTTTACTACTGCTATCGCTATAAAACTGTTACTATCGATAAACTCTTGCGAGCAAGTCTGTTTCCGAGTGCAGCTGAATTGACAACTCCGCTGTTAAGGCTTTCAAGTATTCTTTGTCTCCCCTCGTGTCGAATCAATAAATTGGGTTTTACTTCCCTCGAAGACTGTTGCGATCCCCTATACTTGTGGGTCATCAGGGATCATCGATCGAGTGCACACATATTAGTGGCACCCGCGCCTTTGCGCATAAATTGCATGCGTATATAAGTGTGTTTTTTGGCCACCAACGATATATAGATCGAGAGAGAGATTGAAATATATATATCCCCAAGAATATATTTAGATATATATTGAAATATATGCACGAATGATATGTGCAAGGTATGACATGCGCGCATGCACACTAATTGTATATATATTACGAGGCAACTTAATCAAATGTGTTTTCATTCGAGAGAACTTGTCAAAATTCAAGTTAATTAATTTATCGGCGCTAATTAGTTGGTCGCCTGCTTGATGCGCAATGAAGTGTCGTTGGCCTATATATATATGTAGGGTTTAATTAGGGTTTAGGGTTTAGGGTTATCTAGCTAGGGTTTTAGGGTTAGGGTTAGGGTTAATTAGGGTTTAGGGTCTAGGGTTTAGGGTTTGGGGTTTGGGGTTTAGTGTTTAGGGTCTAGGGTTAGGGTTTAGGGTTTAGGGTGTAGTGTTTAGGTTTAGGGTCTAGGGTTTAGGGTTTAGTGTTTAGGGTGTTTAGGGTGTATGTTTAGGGTATAATTAGGGATTAGGGTTTTAGGGTTTAAGGTTTAGGGATCATCGATCGAGTGCACACACACATTATTAGAGGCACCCGCGCCTTTGCGCATAAAGTGCATGCGTATATATATAAGTGTGTTTCGGCCACCAACGATATATAGATCGAGAGATAGAGATTGAAATCCCCAAGAATATGTTCAACTATACGCACACACATGAATTACTAGAGGCACCCGCGCCTTTGCGCATAAAGTGCATGCATATGTGTGTTGTTCTGGCCACCAACGATAGATCGAGAGAGAGAGAGAGATTGAAATCCCCAAGAATTAGAGGACCCCCTTGCACAAGTGTTGGCCATCTATATATAATATGAATCCCAATAATGTTCATACAAGATAGGGCATATGTGTGAAGCAATTTTTTTCTGAGAACTTGTAAAGATTCAAATTTATCAGTGCAAATGGAAACTAGTGCACATTAGAGGACCCCCTTGCACACGTGTTGGCCATCTATGTATAGTTTGAATCCCAATAATGTTCATACGTGATAGGCTATATGTGAATCAATTTTTTCTTCCAAGAACTTGTCAAGATTCAAATTTATCGGTGCTAATGGAAACTAGTGCGCACTAGACGAGCCCCTTGCGCAAGTGCTGGCCATTACATATAGTAGTTTAAATCTTAAGAATGTTCATACATGATAGGCCATATGTGCAAAGAATTTTTTTTCCCGTGAACTTGTCAAAATTCAAGTTTATCGTTGCAAATGGAAACTAGTCCAAAAAATTACATAGAGGTCCAAAAGAACTAGACAATAACTAATAGGACCTGCAACTTTACAAAAAGGACCCCAAAACATATAGAAGAAAATCAATCGAGTCCTTCTAGACCGCACATCAGATCTCTGCTCCGCATCCTTTCCAGCAACTATGTCGCCGGGGACGCACCACTTGGGACGGTGTCGCCGGTAGTCGCCAGGACGAAGGAGAAGAATGGCCTCAGCAACGGCATATTGGCTCTGAGAAGGGCCGCTGAAAGGCCAAGATGTTCACGGGCAAGACGGATGACGCCGTCGTATGCCCCGAGCTTGTGAACGTTAGCAGCTTGACTTCCCCGTTGGCCAGATCTGAAGCACTGACCAAAGCAAGCCTCACCGTTAGCGCCATGACCTTGATGGCACCAGATCGGGGTTTGGCCGGCAAGATCCGCCAGATCTGATCCGCCAGATTCACCATAGGCCCGATCTGAAGCCGATGACGAGATCCCCGACTCCATTGCGCCATTCTGCTCATGGGAAACACTAGATCTAAGCTTACAACAACACTAACTCCCTCGGATCCAAATTAGCTGACTCAACTTTGCTTATCTAAATATGGATGTATCCACACATGTTTTTACTCTAGATACATACACGTCTAAGGAAAGTTGAATCAATTAATTTAGTTCGGAGGGTGTACGATATACAGAGAGAAGTCGGCCTCGTCTCCGGCCGGCGAGGCCGCCGGAGAGAAGGGGGAGAGGAGCCAGGGGAGTGAGAGAGACTCGAGAGAGAAAGAGAAGAGGAGAGCTCCCTGGGGAAGAACATTATTTTTGTCGTTCTGCTCGTAGCTTGAAACTGAAAATTTCGGCCCCGCGCCAAATCATCCCGCCGAATCCATTCGAAAATCCCGTGACCAGTTTTACCCTTTTAACCCTGGTCCGGAAGTTACAACCCACCGACCATGGAGGGCTCATTCGGTAACAATGAAATATCTTGCCTAGATCCCGAACCCTCCCCACAGGCCCACACCCACCCACCAACCATTCGCCCCCATTAGCTCAAAAATACTCTCACACGCCAAAGCTCTGACTCTCTACAGTACTAGATCTGCTTCGCCGCCGGCATACTCCTCCACAGCGTAGCCTTATCGTGTTGGCTGTCCACCCACCTGATCCGCTCCCCGCCGCCCTCGCCACCGACGGATCTGCTTCACCGCCGACCTCGCCACCGACGGATCTGCTTCAACGCCGACCTCGCCACCAACGGATCTGCTTCACCGCCGACCTCATCCACGGCATAGCAATCAACGCCTTTTCCTGTCGATGCACCGGATCCTCTCCAACGGAACCGGGTCTACTTCACCGCGGCCCCCCTCCACAGAAGCCGATCTATTCCACCGACTAGCTCGGCGCACCGGCTGTATCAACTTCACCGAATCCCTTGCCAGCCAACCGGATCCGCTTCACTAACGCCCGCTTCTACTCGAAACAGGGTCGACTCATCGTCTCCCGAGTTCGCCGCCGCTGGAATGCAAGTTGCCGCCCCCGTCCACCCCGCCGCAGCTTGGTTAGTACGTTGGCCCGTTAGATCGCGGTGTTTCTTTAGCCATGTTTTCTGTAGTTATTTGCAGATCTCATATGCCAATAACTTTCTTGATGTGTTACTTTGCAGGAAGTTCGTTTAAATATTGTACTGTACAAAAGCATTATCCGGTCGCTACCATCCTGTTCATTCTACTGACACCTGTGTGCATCCACATACTTATAGCCTTATACCCATTCATTTGTTGCCAACTGTTTTTGTACTGCATGCTATTCCTTTTATAGTCATGCTATGGGCATTTCCAATCTGGTTGTTCTTATACCACGTCATTAGCTCACCGCTAGCCGCTAGCTGTTTTCTCGTGCCTGCTATTCTCACGCTGCTTTTATAATCATGCTATGTGCATTTGCAATCTGCTTGCTCTTATACCTCGTCTTTAGCTTATAGCTATTTTTTTTTCCATGAATGCTCCTGTCGCACAGCTTGTATAGTTATTGCTGCGTGCATGTCTGGTCTTTGTATTATCGTAGACTAACCTGTCAATGTTATTTTTCCTAGGGATTGATCATGCGAACCACTTATTAGAATATCCAACATTAACAGCGGGGACGCTAGGGAAGGTTGGAATCTGAGTTCTTGGTTGGTAATTTTGGCGGTTTACTTCCGTCATTATCTATAACCTATATGCATTGTTCCTTATGCAAGAGATTAACACTTGGAACCCTGCCATAGCAATGCCATTCATGCTTTACTATGTTTCTGCCTATTTGATATGCTTGTCTTGGAGCAACTGCGAAGGTGATTTGAACCTGACATTTGGTCATTCTTAATGCCAGTTTACTTTATGTGGAAAACCTTGGCATTACCCTACTCTAAATCTGAATGTCAATTCGTATCTCATGAAAAGCAACATCTAGTTGGTTTTAATCTGATATCTGGTAAATATTTGCTTATTCATTTGGCAGCTCAAGTTTTTTGTTATTTGAAACCAGCTGACTTGGTCTTAAATGTGATATCTAAACACAGATTAAGGACAATGGAGCAGGGGGATTAGCATTTCACTTGATGGCTGAACCTAAAATGACAGGCATGTCGACCACGACTAGTGTATGCAAGAGAAGGACCTGCAGCGAGCCAGTATGTGCTTAGTACATGCATCTTATCTTATATTGTGCTTATTTCTGCTACATGATGTTATCTGATCTCTACATTGCGTAATACATGTTTGAATAGTTAATTGTTGTAACTATGTTTGCAATATTACCAGAATGCAGTTTTAATGAAGCAGTCATCATTAGAAGATAGTCGCCAAAGCGACCCTGTGCAACATTATGATGTAAGTATGTGCTTAGTACAAGTTCCATACATTATCTTATTTATGCAACTTGTTATTATCTTATATCTACATTGCATAATAAATGTTTGAATAGTTCACTATTGTAACTATGTTGCAATATTACTAGAATGCAGGTGTAATGAAGAAGTCCTTAGTAGAAGATAGAGCGCAAAAAGGTTCCGGGGTGAGCCTATGCAACGATATAATGTAAGTCTGTGCTTAGTACTTGTGACTATCTCATATCGACAATGCTTAATACATGTTTGCATAGTTCATCGTTTAACTCTTTTTGCATTATTATCAGAATGCAGTTGTGATGAAGCAATCTTCATCGAAGAGAGGCCCACAAAAAGTTCCGATCTTTCTTCGATGCATCCTCTCATAGCCGTCAACCTAGACCATTCCTTTCATCAAACGAGTAAATATCTCAAGGCTGTACTTTATAAAAGACATGGTATTGCTTGCTTTAAGATCCGTAGCTGATATGTTGACCAAGAGTACACAAGATTCAATCAAGGCGATTGCCAAATGTCAACGTGTTATTGATGATGCTAATAGAAGTCCTCAATGATTCTATGTGATTTTTTTATTTGGGCACATTAATTGCCTTGTAATTTTCCTAGTTATTTTATTTGTGTATGTAATTGTGTGTATCATTGATACCAGATTTTAGGCTCATGAAATTTAATGCAAGTTGACTAGTCAAACAACCAGGGCGCTACAACTGATTGGGCCGGCCCACTTACAGTAGTGTGGGACCCACTTTCATTTTGGGTCGGCCCACCTACTTATTGGGCCGGCCCGTTAACAGGGAAGTGGGCCCCACCAGCTTATTGGGCCGGCCCACTATCTTGTTGGGCCAGTCCACTTGCTATATTGTGGACCCCACATACTAAATGGGCCGGCCCTTCAACAGGAAAGTGGGACCCACCTGTGTTTTTGGCCGGGCCCACTATCTTGCTGGGGTCGGCCCACTTGCTATATGGTGGACCCCACATACTAAATGGGCCGGCCCTTTAACAGGAAAGTGGGACCCACCTGTGTTTTTGGCCGGCCCACTATCTTGTTGGGCCGGCCCAATTGCTATATGGTGGACCCCACATACTAAATGGGCCGGCCCTTTAACTGGAAAGTGGGACCCACCTATGTTTTTGGCCGGCCCACTATCTTGTTGGGCTGGCCCACTTGCTATATGGTGGACCCCGCATACTAAATGGGCTGACCCTTTAACGGAAAGTGGGACCCACTGTGTTTTTGGCCGGCCCACTTTCTTGTTGGGCCGGCCCATTTGATCTATTGTGGACCCCACGTACTAAATGGGCCGGCCCGATAGCGAGAAAGTGGGACCCACATGCTAATGGGCGGCCCAATAACTTCTTGGGCCGGCCCAATTGTTTTAAGGTGGACCCCACTAGGTAAATGGGTCGGCCCGATAACGGGAAAGTGGGTCCCACGTGTCTTGTGGGCCGGCCCTTTTGCTCGTTGACCGGTCAAACGAGTGCATTCGGCCGGCCCACATGCTTAGTGGGTCGGCCCATTAAAGTTTTGACCGATCAACCTTAGAGGTTAGGCCCGGCCCACGTAACTAATGGACCAGCCCGGCTATATAGTTGACCGGTCAAACTAAGTCGAGCTGGCTCGGCCCGCAAACTTAATGGGCCGGCCCGCTTAAGACGTGGCGAGGCCGGTGTGGGCCTACGATCTACCACGGGGTTTTAGCCGGTTAACGCCGTTAGCTCGCCGGTTAACGGCGTACGCCACGTGGCGGTTGCATGACGTCGGCGGTCAACGGGCTCCCGGAAACACTTGCGCAACGGTCCGATTTTCCGTGGCGGAAGGGCGCCCAAGCGCGACGGACCGAAAAAATCGTCGTAGGACTTTGCCTGACGCAGTTTCGACAACAGAACCCATATCGTCGGGTTAGGCCCATAGGCGACGAAAAATACCCCTTAGCGGACGATTTTGAGACGTTGTCTATCAGAACTTTTCTTGTAGTGATGATCCTTGATTCGTGCCATCCCACGAAAGACCAGGGCGTCAAGCCTAACAGCTAGAAAACGAATCCTAGGCTGAGACGCAGCTCAGTTTATTTTGACTGAAAACTAAACCAAACTGTCTATACCGACAGTGGCATCTACAATCTTTGAAACTGCTCGACAGTTGCAGCTCTTAACTAACATTCCCGGTGCCTCTTCGTCGACTTCTCCTGGGCGTACTCTCGGTGCCTCTCCAGCTAGTTCTTCTGCAGCTTCTACTGGAGCGCAACCTCGGCAACGGGCTTCTCGTTTCGCCAACGATGAGGGCGGATGCACCCCGCCCGGGTCCTTCATGCGCTAGTCGGCTCACACTATCTATGCGCTTGTTTGCTACTACTACTATTCCTATCATGCCCTACCTACTATTATGTATTTGGATGACATGGCACTCTTCTCTTGTATGCTACTATGTGGATTTTATACTATTTTGGTGAATTATGGTGAATTTCGATGAATTTGGATGTATGAACTGCTGTACTGTGATAAGTGAACTACTAAACTGTGAAAAGTGAACTGCTGGGGAAAAAATTGAGCAAGCCTACGCCGAGGGCAATGCCGTCGGCATAGAGGCCTGCTGCGACTATATGGTCAGGTCTATTCCGAGGGCATTGCCCTCGGTGTAGACCTTGCTCCACGTAGCCCAGCCGCGCGCCACGTAGCCTGCATGGCCCATGCATATGTCGAGGGTGTTGCCCTCGGCGTAGAAGCGCAGCTGGCGTCACCACAAAGCGCCACGTCACGCATGGACGAGGAGGCCGCCTGCCCTATGCCGAGGGCAATGCCGTCGGCGTATGGTGGCGTCCCGTTAACGGTGATGGCGCCCTGTCACGAGACGCCGAAGGCAGCGACGCCGAGGGTGAACGAGCACCGTCGGCATAGGCGGCGTACGCCAACGGCACGGTGCCATGTGCCGAGGGACCTGGACGCCGAGGCGATACGCCGAGGGCCGCCGTCGGCGTAGCCTATGCCGAGGGCCGGGCGTGGCTACGCCGAGGGCAGCCGGCCGTCGGCGTCTAGCTCCATTCCTGTAGTGCTTGAAATACAACTACCTAGTGAATACATAACGTATCGGTGCATGTAGAAAATAAACAAGAAATATATATTTGAACAAAATTTTATTCTGCCATCTGGGAAAATGTTGTTTCTTAGTTGACCGACTTGCACATTGTGGGGCGCTAAAAATTATGCACGTTTACCCAATTTTGCATTTATTTACATATGATTATTTTTTGATAGAAACTCCTATATTAACAGTACTAGTTGAATGCACGTGTGTTGCTACGGCCACTAAGTTATTTTCTTTCATGCAAGTGTAAGTAGTACATATGTAAATTGAATGATAGCTAACTAACATTCCTAAAAGATAATTTTTAACTTAATTCAAATTTTATTTGAATAAAAGCTCCAATTTAATGTCATATGTGTACAAAATGAGGACCAACCAAATTATCTCTTGTTTACAAAGAACTAATCCATTCATTTACAAAAGGGATACAATAAGCATGATCACTTGATACAAAAAAAAAAGAATCCATGTGTGTATTTCTTTCTGCAACTTGGGCGGAAGTATGAGTTGGCTTGTTCTTCTAGAAAATAGGGCCAACTTTAGTACGAAATTTTTTCCGCTATGCTAAGTAGAGCCAACGTATGTTTCGCCTATGATTAGGCATTTTTACATAACTGTATGGTCTTAAGAGATTATGTTGTGCTGAAAATAGTTCTCTCAAACCATGAATCTGAACCTATACAATAGTCTTATTGTTGTCAACATAGATAACGAAGGTTGGCTTCAAGAGCGGCAAAGTTATTTTTTCCGCTTTTGTTCGTAGAGCTTATTCTTCCCGACAAAGTCAGCACAAAACATATTTTTTTATGATAAAAACAGATTTAAATTAAGTGCTCTGCTCCAACTCTTATAATCTAGGATGGGCATGCACACAAAAGTATACCAGCCAGAGAAATAATGCATATCACAAGTTCTAAAAGCTAGAACTGATCATAGTTTTGCATTCCATATCTCAAAGTTAACTGTCCTATCTCGTTAAAAACTTACTAAAAATCACCTAATCATAACAAATTTCTTCCTTCTAGTAGAGAAAATTTTAAAATAAAATAGCAAAGGTGGTTAAAAATCATATAAATAACAATTTCAGAAACCACTCGAATGGTGGGTGTGCTCGGAGGATGGGGTCACGTTCATCTCTCCCACAAGATGGTGTTTAGTCTACAAGAGAAATCCACCAACATAGAGTTGACCTCCTCTAGGGATGCCGGGGAGAATGGGTGTGTGGAAAACTTTAGGTCAATCATTAAAATTAATGTAACTCCACATATCCTAGTTGTTGACGCACCAATAGTGACAAAAAAAAAGATTAAGGTCAAAAAGTTATAACTCCGAATCTTAATCACAAATCTTCATGCAATTGTAAAATCAACCGCCCACCCAAAACCATTGTGGTTCAGTGTACTGCTAAAAATGTAAGTTGCACATGAAAACAAAACCCGTCAACATAACCCATCAACTGAACCAAATGATCATTCATGAATATATGTTTTTGTTATGCACACCAATTAAAACATCCAAATATCACGTTAAGTCAATGGATATACCTTATAAATTTATCGGATTACATGCTAAATTTGAACATCTTTCAAAAGAGATGTAAAATCTGCTCAAAATTTACCTATATGAAGTTAAGGATGCCGCATCTAAAAAGGTAAGTTTTAAGATACTTGCATGCCTCATACTCAGCTTTGTGACAACGCCACTCAGCTTCGTCTCGTGCATCGATGCTTTCCCTGTCTTCCAGTTTTTTCATTTTGTTCTTCTGCCTACGGGACTGCCAACATAAGTAAACTTTAAGGACCAAACAAAGTGTTAAGAAGTTTTCAAAAAAAACAAGGTGTTAAGAAAATCACCAGCCAACCTGATGTGGCTCCAAATCAAGCTAGTTGCTAAAGTTGGAGCTTAATGGTTGGAGAACCGAAGATATACAAAATCTGTAAATGAAAGATAAAAAAAATTTATCGAGATAAATCATGATTAAGGCCCCATCAAATATGCCACATTTCTTCAAGAATAATCAAACAGAGAGGTGAACGAGAGCTCCAGGTCATACAAGGAGCTGGGTTTTTTGGTTACCATGAAAAAAATAGTGAAAAGACCTCATGAATATAACACCAAGTTAGCTGCAACAGAAGTTTTTTTTGAGGTATAGCTGCAACAGAAGTTCATTAGGTAGTGATTGTATGTGCCACACTTCTCGCTACATAGATGAACCAATAGCTAAATACAAGCAATATTTAGTCTGTATAGTAGAACATTATTATGCAGTGATGAAATAAATGAAGCTATAATGAATCACTTATATAATATATGGATTATGGAGCATGAATAAGCACATATCACAATGTAGATTGGGTATTAAAAAAGCATCCCCACAAGTAGTAGCATCTTACCAAAAAGTAATGCATCTTCACCATACAATACCTGTCCGTTTTCATTTCTTCGTGTCGTTTCTTGATCTCAGCATCCGGGGAACATGGAGTTCTTCCCTATTAAGAACAAACATGCATGTATCTAGATACAGGAACAGTTTGTCATATTGAACAGGTTCATACATTTAATTGGAGCAAACCGTTTGAGACTTAGAAGTGAATTTGCCCGAGTCCAGTGCCCGTGGATTGGTTGTCTCGACGCTCAGCAGAAGCCGGCGGCCGCAGGGAGGAAAGTCGCAGCCGTCGCAGGCGGGACCATGCTGTTCCTGTTTGCGGACGGCTAGTGACGCTGCTCCTGGTTGCAACGACGCCGATCATGACCGTCCTATATTTGGAGGGGTCCTCTTTTGATGTCTTGGGCCGCCGTGTGATCAAAAAGAGCGAGCAAATAGAAAAACATATGACCTGGGCTTGTTCGACGGCGTGGGGATGCTAGGCTGCAGCCACACCGCAACCTAGGTGCTCGCGCTCTCTCTTCGCCCCGTCCGGTCTTCAATTTTTCGATGAATGAGCCGCTACATACTGCTCGTAGTGATGGCCGACGAAAGCGCTAGGTAAGCACCATGACTTCATGTAAGCATTCATGTCGATTCTGCCCTCTCGCCATCACCATGATGTCTCTAGGCCTCACTCGCGGAAGGTGATTCGGAGCAGCTTCTGCACCCGAACTAACCTGCAAAGATGCAAAAACATCATGAACCACTGCATGAGAACAAATCTTACGCAGTAGTAGAGATTGGTAAGGATGAATTTTAACCGATCAGAGACGAGAGATATCCTTTGTTCGCTGGGTCGAGGATAGCATAGGATTTTTTTGCAAGTAAAGAATTTTGTAGCGATTAAAATGCCCGTCGCAGAAGGAAAGTAAAGATCCGGTGATTGTAGCGATTGGATCCCGGTACATATTGCTTTCCAGATTAGTTTGTTGAGAAAAATGAGGGAGCAATTATGTTCTGTCATTCTTTCCATGTTTTATTTAATTTTCGTGATTATAGCGATCCATGAGTACTTCCACAACTCTTAGTTATAGTATTTGACGCCCACGGAAGGCAACCTGAGATCGAGTGGTTATGATTCCTTTAAACTTCAAGGGGCTTTGTTGAGGGCGATTTAACGGTTGTGATTTCTCCAATCTTTGACATCAAATATTTTTAATGATGTACGAACTGCAATCTATATATATACCTAATAATAAAGGAGCTAAGGTTTCTGCCAAAAAGTTTCGTCAACGCTTTTTTTGGACCGATTTACCCTCCCACCAAATCGCATATTACGCACCAATGCCACCAAAATAACGTTTCGCTGTTTGTTTCCGTTGTCGCTGCTTCTCTTCCAATTAATCGTGGGCTGGGTCGTAAAGATTTTGCCTCCTGGGCCACAAAGACACTTGAAGCAACCATGGATCGTCCTTAAAAGGAGAAACTTCGATAGAATCTGGGTTGAATAGTCCCACATCGTTACCTGGTAATGAGTTCTACCGATTCATATACTTGGAAATTGCTTGGAATATCAGCAAGGGAATCAACAAGAAGGAGCACCGTAGCTTGGTCTGATATCTGTGGCATGCATGAATTATAAGGTAAAGGGGTTGGATATATGCTGTGCTGCGCATGAATTGAAAAGAGGGATGCCTGCTGTGAGCTAAAGTAAAATCGGGAACATTGCCAGATTGGATGGGGGTTGTACGGAGAAAAAAGCAAGGATTCGTGTCCCACCCAGTGCTCTTCCTCTTGCTCGCCGCGCCGGGCTCCGCGGCTCGACGCCGCCGCCGCCATCCCGCCGGAGACGCGTGCGCAGCACACGCACCGGAGCTACCTCGAGGCCGAGCTGGGCAAGGGGGGGCGCAGCCGGACGCGGCGGCCGCTCGCGGGAAGGAGAAGTTCGAGGCGGCGGCCGGAGGGCAGTCTCCACAGAGAGTAGGCGGCCTGGCGTGCGAGAGGGATGGAAGAGCAACTGGCGTGTTGAGACAGTCAGAGATCAGAGGTTGATGGCCATGGCCTCGTCAGAGATCAGTCATGTGGCACTAGGGTTGGGTGCAGGCAGTGGTCGACTTGGGCCAGTCCAGCTACGTTAGCTGGGCTTTTTTCCTTCTTACCTTTCTTTCTCTACAGAATTTTCCAGGGATTTGGAGAACGCGGGGCACCAAACTGCAGGCGACATGGCTCAGTGGAGCCTGTCTTTTCTGTGGTGTGAACAGATAAAAGTTGGACATGATAAAGTTGTCTTAAAAGCGCTGAAGATTAATTCTCAACAATTTTAAGTGTTCGGATATGGCAAAGAGAAAAAAGTTTCATGGAAAAATTATTCAACACCAGGCAATATAACAGGTAAAGAGAAGCTGACGCCTAAGAGATTTTCTTCAAGATGAAAAGCTCACTGGTGCTACTAAAAAAGAGATGCCCAAAATAGATGCTCGTGATTAATGGAGGAGACACAGATGGGGTGGAGAATTAGCGATAGATGCAGCACAGAACAAATAGAGATGAAATTAATTAACTTATTTGACTTGCTAGGTACAACTTTCATGTACTATACGTATGACGGAAATACATTTTCTATTTATTTTCTGGTAGTTTGCAGATTCAGCCATGCAGTAAATTAAGTTTGAGATTTATGTAGTCCATCAAAATATAAACATAATTGTCGTGACAAAAGAAATGTCGGTGGGTCCCCAAGGTGGACGGTGGGGAGGCACTGGTTAGTAGGTGAGGCTCGATAAATATCAACCAGTAGCAACTCAAGGACATATTCGCTATTAATAACAAATGTATTAGTTTTACTTAAATATATAGGCTTAACATTTGGTCTAGCCGTAGCAACGCATGGCCCTAGGGATTTACAAACTTATACTCCTACATAAACCGGTCAGATCATCCCTTCGGGGATATCCGGTAAACTGGTCAGATCTCCACTCATCGTTGTCTCCTCTCGATCTCCGTTGGCGATGCATCAGCGCCAAGCAAAGACTTCAGGGGACAAAGTGCTAGAGATGGATAGCTGACCAGAATCTACTGCCGCCACCCACAAGATCCACTTTGCCGGCTCGGCATCATTCGTGTTCCTCTCCCGGTGCAACGCACGGGCACTTTTGCTAGTCTATATCTATACCTAATAATAAAGGAGCTAACGTTTCCGTGGTTTGGTCCGTCGCTTTACGCTTTCGTCCGTCGCAAAGTGCGCCTTCATATGTCACGCGTTTTGTTTTCTAATAGCATCGTGTCTGGGTAGAGCTGGAGTCCATCACGATTCCTTGGCGTTGCGCCTTATCTACTGTACGTCCTGGTTACCCCAGATTCTGAGACCTAAGCTGAATCCACAAACAAATCCATCGCCGCCCGTCGATTTTGCTTCAATAAAAGCCGACCTATCGATGCTTGTTTTGCGAGTCCAGACAGAATCGATCGACTTTCGTTCGAGTTTTCTTTCGTCGAGGATCAAATCAACATGAAGCTAGCACTCGATCTGGAGGGAGTCCCACAGCAGCACGACCCTAGCTAGGCCGCCATCCTGGGCCGCCTGTTATCGATCTCTTCTTCGCCATGAACTCTGCAAAAAGCACGCGAACAAGGGGTGGTTGACATAAGTTCCGTTGCCCGTCGATCAAGCCTAAAAGACCTATAAATAAATAGCGGCCGAGCCGCCGAGTGCCTCGACCGAACTCCAGGCAGGGAGACGCTGTTCGGTACAACAACTACTGCCCGGCTACGCGTGCTCGGCCGGCGCCGCCGCGGATGTTGGGCTGGGAGGAGAGCTGGCAGGCGCACGGCGTGGTGGTCAAAGCCGGGGCGGCGGAGCACGAGTAGATTCTGCCCATGCTGATCGACATGTACGATGAGTGTCGGGATTTTAGCACCTAAAAACATGGCATATCAACCCGCACGTGTGATCAAGTCGACGCCAGGCTGCTCGATAAAGAGGAGCTCCGTGACGAGCGGCCATGCGGGCAGGAGAGCCCTCGCCAGCCAAGACACGCAGGTGCTATAGCCAGCTCGGCGTCCGCTGCTGTGGCGCGAGTTCGGCAGGCGAGCGCAGCTACGCGTGAGTGTTGTAGCCGGGTGAGGCAGGCGAGCATAGCGGCGATGCAGTGTCAAGAATTTTCCCGAGCAATTTGCTGGCGGCGTGCAACCGTCACCACTCACCAAGACAGCCCCAGGGTCGGCGCCGGACTGTGGCGCGGTCGCCGCGTAGGAGTTGAGCGCATAGCAGATCGAGGCGTTGAGCGGGTGAAACAGCTGGTGCTTGTAGTCTACGCTGTTGATCTGTTGCATCTAGGATCAATTGAAGCTAAAAACAATTGTTCCTCTTTTTAAATCGGGTTATGGACGGATGCCATCAGGGCATCAGGCGCAAGTACAAGTTGTTTCTTGATGAGTTATATGGATTCACTGTTACTAATCAAGCCATACCCGGTGGCAGATTTAACAGAAAATTGGAAGCTTCGGTAGCTTTGAAGTCGGATTATGCTGAGGTTATAGAGCGAATCAAGAAAAGAAATTGAACAGAACTTTGGCATGTATGGTACTCCCTCCGCCTCTTAAATGTTGTCTGAAATTTATCTATTATTTTTTCACATGAGATCCATATTTTATTATCAGTTAATTTATGATTTAGCCAAGTAACTATTATTTTATGGATATTATGTGCATAGCTATTTAGATGTACACCTTCTTTATTCTACTTTTTATTTTTAACCAGATTTACTATTGAATAATATATCCTTGCTATCATGTAAAGATTCTGATACACTTCTAGAAAAATCTGGTCATGAGCTATATGGTAATGAGACAGCCAATATTATATGTGTTTTTCTTATTTGATTGTATGGTCTATTTATTTCCTGAATTTAGATATGAAAATCGAAACGCAAGTGCACCGAGTGGTGCGATAGCAAGAAGTACAAAGGAGGCATTGTGGGCCGATGCCATGACCTTGGAGCGCCCAGCGGAAGCGATGAAGCTGGGTGGGTTTAGCGGCGAACCATTACCATACAAACGGAAATTATTTGTACGCCTTCGTGAATTTAATTGTTTTCTCTCCCGGTGCAACGCACGGGCACGTTTACTAGTATAATAGTAAAGATAACTTTGCGAAAGATAAATTGCTCCATAGGCATTGGGTTATTTTTTCCTAATTTTCTATTGAAGTTGAACTATTTCCTCTAAAACTAAATATCCGAAGCAAAAAGTGAAAGAGTATAATTTCCAGAAATTGCCCATTGATTGAGTTTTTATTATCTTTCTTGTTAGATACAATGAATCATGTGGGAACATGATTATTCATAACGCCCATAAATAAATTAAGTAAACCGGAAATGCTTCGTCGTCGCTATGGGTGAGAACACACAAATATGAATAAATCCATGCTAGAACTCCACATAAAATATCTGCATGGCATAAGTTGAAAATTTGAAATTAGAGATACATTAAGGAAATTTTGACCGAATTAGAGATTTTCTTGTGTATACGCATGTCATAACTTCTTTTATTGTTTGCCACACACGTTCCACTTCATAGTGATTTAGAAAGGGTCTAGGTTTTTTCAGTAGCCCGAGTTGTCACGTCTTTTTTGATAGCATAAAGTGATCAATTGTAGTGAAATTTAAAAGCATTCTTAACACATTTTTATATAGCAATATTGAAAATCTAAGTTGGTCCATCATGCGAAGCATGAGCAATTTACTAGTAATAATAAAGTAGCAGTTTTGGTATTTTGGGTTTATAGTTTGCAATAAAAATAAAATGCAGAAAGTAAATAGCAAATAAGTAAAAGTTGTCAATGAGAGAAAATCTCAATCCTCTATGCAGCAAGAGAACAAGCTCAAGTGTGTGTGCTTATATGAGACAAATGTTCTCGAGAGCGGCATGAATTTACTAGCATATGAGTTCTACACAACATGGTAAATATTTTGTCAAGTTTTATTCAGTTAGGGGCGGAGCCTAAATTAGGTGTAGCCATATAGATGAGCAAACACACCCCTTATGATGGGTCCACTACAAGAAATTCGTTGACTAATGACCTTTATCTTAAGGACCATGATAGTCTTGGTCATAGATTTACGACCATCTCGAGTCAGTTGGTCATAAGCCATATGGGTCGTACACTTTCCCCATAAGATCTGAATACTTATCGTGTGGGCATCCTCCCTGCATAGCAACATATTCCCTAACAAGTACCTGATCGTAGCTTTTCGCCTGCTCACCTTAGCCTAAGACATGCCGAATGAGATGTACCTCCCAACACCAGAGTCTGGGAGCTGTCCAGGAGTAGCAAGGTCCCCAGCACACCTGACCCTCCGAAATGCCATCCAACCACTTAGCCATCTTCCAATGGAAGCTCATACGTTGTACCCCGCGTACCTAAACAGGCAAATAGGTTGCGTCCCTTCTCATGGGAAGAACCCCGTTCGAAGCATCCATGGTCGGACTGCCACTACAGTTGCAGGACCCAAACTAAGGCGAGACAAACTACTACACTACGCCCCTTCCCACTTCAGGGTAATGTGGTTGCACTGGCTAGGTCCGGTTTCGTACTATGGTGACCAAAGTTTTTCGAAAACCCAAGTTCCTCCTTTTTCCTTTAGCACCATCTTTCCCAAAACATTTTATAAAAAATTCCCACTTGGGCAGGGTTGCCCCATTCCAAGGTTTTCAGAAGAACTCATTTTCTTAAAAGCCTTTTCCAAAATTCCTTTTTCCAATGGGCTCCCAACCTATAGTCTGTATTTCTTCAAAAAGGGCGACAATGAGGATGAGGTGGTAAGCACCATATCACTAATAGGAGTTTGATTAGTAGGTACCAACGAGGGTTGCACCCTAAGGGTGGAATAGTAAAACTCTGGGTGGCAGTAACCACCCCCATAAGAAAAATAAACTATGCAATTTATAAAACAACTAATAATGCAAGAGTAAGATAATTAGGATGAGATATGCATCAAGAGGTGGCTTGCCTTGATCAGCAAAGTGTTCCTGGCTTTCTTCTTCAAATCCCCCAAAGTCACCTCCTCCTTCGTTTCCGGCGGCGTTCGAATCTAGCACCGCAAAATAAAAAAGAACAAACAACACACCAAATCAACAAGCCATTCCAGAATAGTCCACACAAAAATTTGACAAAATCAAAGAGTGTAAAGATTTACTTTAAGAAGCTATTGGAAGTGGATTTGCTAATTTAGGGTTTTAAAATAAAATTTAAGATTTTTATAAAACCAAAAATGAATTAAGGACCAATTAAATGGCCTAAATCTTTTTGTGAGTCAGAAAAATACATGCAGCACCTCTACTAGAAGGTATCAACATTCTGAACACACTTGCACTGGAATCAAACACAAATAAATTTTTAAATATTTTTGAAATTTAAAACATTACATATACTAAACCAAACCAAATCCTGAGCAAACAAGCGCCAGAGTACAATCAACCAGAGACAACTATACTAATGGATAGGTACTGCAAATGTGACCTAACAAATCTGTTTTGGCATTTTTTTGAGTTGTAAAATTATTTACAAAAATCAGATACTGGAAAGGTACCCTGTTTCAGAAGTAAAATCCTCAGAAATAAACTTTCACTTAAAAAATATTTCCTTTGGCTCAAAAGTACCCCATCATGATATCTACTAGTAACATTTGGATTTGCTTCAAAACAAGTTTTATTTTTCAAGAAAAAAAAATCAGTGAGTAGCTCACTGGACAAAATTTGTTTTGCTAAACAAATGAAATCCAGGAAGCTCCTGCATGAGGGACCTATGCTAAAATAAGGATATTGGCTTATATTGCACTAAAAAGTTGGTTTCAATAAAAAAAGAAGTTACACAATTCACTCAAGGAATTAAATTCTGAAACAGCAACTTTCCAGGGTTTTATTTAACAACACAAATCTACAACAGTACAACACATGCACACAATTTTATGGGGTCTAGATTTTGTAGAAGAGCATTCAGGAACGTGAATCACAATTTTTGGACAATCGAGGAATTTATAGTATTTCGAAACGTAGAGCAGTACTTTATGGTGGATTAAAATAGGAAAAGGAATTAGAAAAAGGTAGGGCCGGATTCCTGGGCCGTCCAGATTTGGCCTAGATCCGCCGCGCCTGCGCATGAAGGATTCAAAAGGGATGCCGGAGAGGGCCACGCCTCGTCAGCACGCGGGGCCGGTGGGAGAGCGGCATGCAGCGACGACAACCTCCACCGAGACAACTAAGGCGCCGAGCAAGAACTTGAGCAGCAGGGGGATGCAAGGTTTCTCTCCGCTCTGGAGGAGGAAGTGTTGTGTGATGCAGAGTTTGTGGCGAAAGGAGGAAGGAAGAGAGGGCCGGTGCCCTTTTAATGGGGCGAGCAGGTGCACGGTGCACCGCGCTCGGCACGGGAAAAAGAGGGGGCAGCAACAAGGGATTTGGCGAGAGGACGGTGGAGCTTCATCTCTGAGCCGTGGGGAAAGTTTTTGGAGCGACGCCAGTGTCGCGGTGCAACGAGAAGGTCACGAGAAGGAGAGGTCGCGTCCATCTGCCAGCCGCTCGACGGAATGTCCGCGAAGTGGTGGGGCTGGTGTCGTGCAGAGGGAGAGGAGGGAGCGGAGCTGTGCATGCTCCTGAGGGTCAAGTGTTCTCCCTTGCCCTCCACGGCAGTCCACATGCACCAGCGCGGGGTGTTGAGGTGGTCGATGTGTTCGTGCCCGTGGCGGCGTGCGTGGTAACCACAAGGGGTGCATGGGGTGCGTGGTGCAAGGGAGGGCTCGGGAGGTTTTCAGGGAGGGAGAGGGGAGCGTTGGGGAGGCGTCCACCTTCCTGCCAGGGCGTGCACGAGCAGACAGAAAGGGGGAGGGAGCCATCTCCCCGCGGGTTCCCAAGAGAGAGAGACAATAGAGGAAGCTAGGGTGCTAGAGAGGGCAGAGGGGGATGCATAAGTGAGAGAGGGTGAAGAGAGAGGTGGTGGATTTGGCTGCATTCGGTTGGACTCATGTCCATGAGCTGCATGCACCAACACATGCACCAGACACCTCCCTCTCTCCATTTTCTTCTTCTTGCTAGTGGCATGAGATGCCATGCACATTAGTGCAAGATGAGTAGGAGTGGGGCACATGAGAGGAAAAGGGAAATATTGGAAAAAGAAAGAGAGAGAAGGAAGAAAAGGGGTTAAGGGCGTGGTCTACACGACCAATTCTTGATGTGTGCACTTTTTCAAATTTTTGGCAAGACCACCCACATGTGATAAGGGTCAAGGGCAAGGATACTAGTGGAAATGATTCATTAGCACAAGGCTAGGGATTTTTTTTTCTTTCAAAATTTACTTTGTTAAGAAATGAGGGAAAAAATACAAAGACAAAAGGGGTTGAAACATGATCTAAAAAGATCCCAAACTAGCACTAGGGGTTTTAGGGTTCTAAAGAATTGCACCTAAGTGGGGATTCCCAAAAAGCAAACATACACACACCCTACATGGCAAGGACAAAACCAAACATGCATGCATGAAATGAAAACATGAAAGCTTTTGTTGGCCCTAATTTTTGCACTTCAAGCATTAAACCTAAAAGCAAAAAGTTGGGTTGTTACAAACCTTCCCCCTTAAAATGAATCTTGTCCTCGAGATTCGGTGGCTAAGAACTGAAGAGTGTCGGGAAGTACTTTCGAAGTTGATCCTCTCGTTCCCAAGTGGCTATCTCCTCGAAGTGATTACTCCACTGGACCTTACAGAATTTAATCTTCCTTCTTCGGGTGAGACGAACAACTTCTTCCAGAATCCGAAGGGGTACTTCTCGATAGGTCAAGTCGGTGTTAAGTTCGAGAGTGCGATAATCGATGTTCTTGAATACCTCAGGCTTGTCGGGCACTTGGAGACATCGTCGAAGTAGAGAGATATGTTAGACATCGTGAAAGTGTGCTAATTCGGCCTGCAGTTCCAATTGATAAGATACTTCACCTCGATGAGTGAGAACCTTGAAGGGCCCAATATATCTGGGGGCAAGTATCCTTTTAACGTGAAACCTCTGCATTCCCTTGAGTGGTGTGACATGAAGATTGGCATGATCTCCAACATTAAAGGTCAGCTCGTGACGCTTGGAATCAGCATAACTCTTCTGGCGGGATTGAGCGGCTTTGAGATGATCACGAATCAGTTGAACTTGCTCTTCATCATCATGGAGGTGGTCGCGGTCCAAAAACTTGACTATCTCTAGTCTCGGACCAATTGAGACGGGTTCGGCAACGACGACCATATAAGGCTTCAAAGGGGGCCATCTGCAGACTGGCTTGGTAGCTGTTGTTGTACGATAACTCCGCGAAAGGTAGGCAGTCTTCCCATTTTGCTCCATAGGCAAGGACACAAGCACGTAGCATATCTTCGAGGATCTGATTCACTCTTTTGGTTTGGCCACCGGTCTGCAGGTGATAGGCAGTGCTGAAGGCTAGCTTGGTACCGAGGGCTTCATGTAGATTTTTTTCCAAAATCTCGAGGTGAACTGAGTACCATGATCTGACACCATCCTCTTGGGAACTCCGTGGAGACTGACTATACGGGCTATATAAAGATCGGCCAGCCGGGTTCCGGGGAAAGTGGTCTTGACTGGGATGAAATGGGTGACCTTAGTGAGTCGATCAACAATGACCCAGATGGAGTCATGGCCATGCTGAGACTTAGGAAGTCTAGTAATGAAGTCCATTCCAACTTCTTCCCATTTCCATTCAGGGACTCTCAGGGGTTGGAGTAATCCAGCTGGTCGTCGATGCTCAGCCTTCACTTTCCGGCACACATCGCACCGGGCAATGAAAAAGGCTATCTCACGCTTCATACCGTGCCACCAGAATTGCTTCTTTAGGTATTGATACATCTTGGTTCCTCCGGGGTGGATTGAGTAGGGTGTGTCGTGAGCTTCCTTCATGATGAGTTGTTTCATGTCTTCAACATTAGGCACACACAGCCGTCCATGGTACCACAAAACTCCTTTGGCATCAATCGTAAAACCAGGAACTTCCTCTTTATCCATCCTACGCTTGATTCCTTCAACGCTTTCATGACCCACTTGAGCTTCCTTGATTTGATTGAATAAAGTAGGCTTCAGCTCAAGGTTGGCCAGAAAGCCATGGCTAATCAACTTGAGGCCGAACTACTCCAGCTCTTCATACAACTTGGGTTGAGCAATCCTAAACAGGGCGTTCAACGAACAGGGCTCGTGACTAAGGGCGTCAGCTACGACATTGGATTTACCGGGATGATAATGAATGCCGAGATCATAGTCTTTTATAAGCTCCATCCACCGGCTTTGCCTCATATTCAACTCCCGCTGAGTGAAGATGTACTTCAGACTCTTGTGATCGGTGTAGATTTCACAGCGATTCCCAACAAGATAATGGCGCCAGGTCTTCAGGGCATGAACCACAGCAACAAGCTCTGAGTCATGTGTGGGGTAATTCATTTCGTGCGGTCGAATTTGTCTTGAAAAATAGGCTATCACCTTGCCTTCCTGCATCAGCACACTTCCCAAACCCAGTTTTGATGCATCACAGTACACATGAAAATCCTTGGTGATATCAGGCATGGTCAACACTGGGGCTGTAACTAATCTCTTCTTGAGCTCCTGAAAACTGGCCTCACATTTCTCGGTGCACTCAAACTTCTTGTCCTTCTTCAAAAGCTGCATCAAGGGTCTCGCAGTGCTGGAGAGAGCACTTGTCGGTAACGAGGTTGAACTAGGTATGGAGATACCGATGATCAAACCTCGGACAAGTAAAGTATCGCGTGACAAAGGGAATCAGTATCGTATGTTAATGGTTCAATCGATCACTGAGTTATCGCTGAATGTGTGGGAGCCATTATGGATCTCCAGGTCCCGCTATTGGTAATTGGTCGGAGAGGAGTCTCCATCATGTCTGCATAGTTCACGAACCGTAGGGTCACACGCTTAAGGTTCGATGTTGTATAGTAGCTTCGGAATATG
The DNA here is from genome assembly GCF_022539505.1 of Lolium rigidum. Classification (NCBI taxonomy): domain Eukaryota; kingdom Viridiplantae; phylum Streptophyta; class Magnoliopsida; order Poales; family Poaceae; genus Lolium; species Lolium rigidum. Next base: position 40,673 of record NW_025901339.1, read on the forward strand.
AGATGGAAACTGAATGTTGTTTGGAGTCTTGGATGGGATCCAGGGAATCACGAGGAGGTCCGGAATGGTCGGAGAATAAGATTCATATAAGGGAAGTTATTTTCCGGGGTTCGGAAAAAGTTTCGGTGTTTGACTGGAGCTTCTAGAAGGTTCTAGAGGACCACCAGTGGGCCCACCACCCCGGGAGGGACCACATGGTCCAAGGGAGTGCAGCCTGGCCTAATGGGCCAGGGGCACCAAGCCCTCAAGGCCCAGCCGGCCAGCCCCCCTAGGGATAAGATCAAATCCTGGAGGATAAGATCAAATCCCTAAAATCGAGGGAGCAATTTTGGAAGGGAAAGCAAACTTGTAAGGGGATGATTTCTGTTTCCCCCTTTCCTTTTGTGCGTTGGTGGGGCCCAAGGGGCTGCCTTGGCTGCCCCTCCCTCTATAAATAGAGGAGAGGGGCAGCCGACCCCTTGCCCCTTCACACCAAAGTCTGGCTGCCCCCTCTCTCCCTCCATCATAATTCTACTCCAGCTTGGCAAAGCCTGCAAATTTTTTTGTTCATGTTCACGGTAGATTTTTTTTGTTTTCCATGCAACGAATCCATCAGTGGTATCAGAGTCAGATTTATGCATAGATCCGTTGCACGAGTAGAACACAATGAGTTTGTGGGCGTTGATGCTTTTGTTGTCTTTAGTTATGTGTACTTTGATCTTGCGGGATGGTGGGATTCAGCGGCCCGGGCTAACTTTACATGACCGCGTCTCATGAGACTTGCTCCACGCTTGACATGCAACTTGTATTGCATAAGTGGCTTTGCGGGTGTCTGTCTCTCTCACATAGTTAAGATTCAATTTACTCTTTCAATTGACAACATTAGTATCATCGTTGTGGTTCATGTTTGTAGGTAGATTGGATCTTACTCGAAAACCCTAAACCACGTAAAATATGCAAACCAAATTAGAGGCGCCTAACTTGTTTTTGCAGGGTTTGGGGATGTGATATGGCCATGATGTGATGATGATTATATTTGATGTATGAGATATTCATTATTGTATTTTGGCAACCGGCAGGAGCCTAATGGTTTTCTTTAAGTTTGTTAAGACCTGCGTCTATATTCATCATGTAATAGATTTATTTCAAGTAGTTGTTGTAGTAGCTATAAGTGATGGACAACCATGAAGCGGCGCCATGGACCTTGGTGCAATGCTGATGATGATGGAGATCATGCTCGTGTGCTTTGGAGATGGAGATCAAATGCACAAGAAGAAAGGCCATATCATATCACATATTATGAATTGCATGTGACGTTAATCCTTTATGCATCTTATCTTGCTTAGATCACGACGGTAGCATTATAAGATGATCCCTCACTTTAATATCAAGATAATAAAGTGTTCTCCCCTCGTATGCATCGTTGCTAAAGTTTGTCGTTTTGAAGCATCTCGTGATGATCGGATGTGATAGATTCTACGTTCACATACAACAGGTGTAAGCCATGTTGCACACGCGGAAATACTTGGGTTTGCTTGACGAGCCTAGCATGTACAGACATGGCCTCGGAACACAGGAAACCGAAAGGTTAAACACGAGTCATATGGATGATATGATCAACATGTTGATGGTCACCATTAAAGCTACATAATCTCACGTGATGATCGGATTTGGTGTAGTGACGATGGATCGTGTGCCACTAAACAACTACGAGGGATGTTGTATTAAGTGGGAGTTCATTAGTAATTAGATTAAAACTTGAACTAATTATCATGAACATAGTCTGAATAGTATTTTGAATTAATTTGTAGAATTGGCATCCGGTATCTACCATGCGCTAGTCTTGTAATTGAGATAGAAACACTGTTAAGTCTGACAAGCAACTTTACGGACTGGTACCGTATAGTTAAAGAATCAAGAAATGATTAAAGTCCTATTGCAAACTTTTGGTAAACCTCACATTGCTGATTCAAAGAGCAATGGTTTCAATTAGTACCTAAAATCATCTTGTCTCCGTAAAACTTGAAGTTCAAATCCATTTGAAAAGTAAGGAGCTGGAAATTTTGTTTTCAGAAATAAGCGAGGTATGAGATATATGTGATATCTAAGACTTTATTGCAAGATGATAGAATATAATCTAGTGAGACTACATAAACTCATAAGTTTTATGGGAATGTTCGAAGGTTGAAGACGCTAGGCATCCTGATCCTCCAACTAGTTGGGAACTAACGATATTCGCACATCCATGAAGTGATCGTCCTTAGTATGCACCGTTGGTAAGACTCGTCGTTTCGAAGAATCACGTGATGATCGAGTGTTATAGATTCTACGTGTGCATACAATGGGTGCAAGCCAGATTTGCACATGTGAATACTGAGGTTAAACTTTACGAGCCTAGCATGTACAGACATGGTCTCGGAAAGACGTCATGATTTGATGGATAAAAATTATGAGTGAAACTGTTCATCACATTAAAAGGTTACTAATAGTGAAATCCGGAACACTTGTCATGTGATGATCAACTTCAAAGTAAGAACCTCAAGGTTATTGGTATTTGACCAACAAACCTAGAAGTTATTGATGTTGAGGTGTTTTCTGAAAAATGAGGAAAGCCAAAAGAGAAACTACAAAAGTTTTTGGCAGAAAGAAAGAAAAGACTAGAAAGTCTAGATCAGGTGTATATAGATGATATACATGTTATGAATGTATTCTTTGTTTGGTCACATAATGAAATTCTTGGGTATTTATACCATATTGGTTGGTATGAAATGTCATACAACACAACGAAATAAAAGAATATTATGGCCTAAGTGACTGACAAGAAATGTGGTGATAATGCACGTCTGGAAAAAAAATAAAGAGTTATTATGTTCGTCATTGGCATTCTACCTAGCCCTTCAGATTATAATAAAGAACCTTATAATTGTTATTTTGTTCTGGTCAAATAAAATCAATGAGTTGTTCAAATTATGACAGTATTCCATGTATGATGGATAAGTTATTATAAATCTTTATGGTGAAACACACATGCATAACACTGACGCTAAAATGCCATAAGGCAAATGATGTGAATTCCACTTATTAGTGGAACCGCCATTTAGGTCATGTTAGAAAGGAACGCAAGAAGGAACTCCATGCAAATGGAGTTTTGGAGTCATTCAATTTTTGAATCGTTCGGCGCTTGCAAATCTCTTCTAAAGAGAATGACTGAAATACCGTTCATAGGCCAAGAATTGAACGGGCAACTAGCCTAGTGGAAACATACATGATGATGTATATGGTTCTTAGGCATATTTGTGTGCGGAAGATTACTCTACTTCATGAAAACTTCCAACAATGAATTGAGTGTATATATAAGGATATATTCAATAAGGAAGAAGTTTGAAACATTTGAATACATTCAAATAAAGTTCAACATGAAGTGGAAATCATCGTAATAGAAAAGTCAAATATGTATGATTGGATCATGGTGGAAATATTTGAATTACGAGTTTTAGCGAACATCTAAGAGAGTTATGAAATTATTCTACAACTCACGTTTCTTGGAGTATCATACTGATGATGGAGTATCCGAGAGACGTATACAAACCTTGTTGGGTTAATGATGAGATAAAATAAAATGACGCCATTATATTTTTGTGGATTATGCTTTAGAGACTACCGCTTTTACACTAAATAGAGCATCATCATAATCCGTTGAAATGACACCATACGAGTTATGGCATGGGTATAAGCCCTAATAGTCCTTTCTTAAATTTTGGTATGCATAGCATAAGTAAATGAGTTTACAACCAAAACCGGATGAATGTCTTTGTTGTTGTCCCAAAGAACAAATTGGGAATTCTTTCCACTATGAAGTCAAAGACAAAAGTGTTTGTCGATGTTTCTTACTTATTTCCAATAAATTGTTTCTAACAAAGTATTTGAGTGGGAGGAAAATGGAACTTGATAAGGTTTATGAACCTGAGCATGATGATCAGAGTAGTGCAGCATCGAAAATTGTTCCGGAAGCGGCCACGACGATCATAGCTCCCATGTCTACAAAGAGTTATAGTCATGGAGATTGAAGTACCCATTGAACCTTGTAGGTATGGTTTACTTTGTGATCAAATAAATGATTTGCGGACAAAGGATTGATTATGAACAATAATGAACCAACTACATACAAAGAAGTTATGATGGGTGACTCCGTTAAAATGGCTAAGTACCATGAAATCAGAGATAGGTGAATACTTTTTGAAAGTAAAAAGATCTATAAAATTGATGGACTTGGATGCAATATCCTTGAAGAAGCTCGACTTGTCGAAAAGTTGTTTACGACAAAGTTCAAAGAGTTGACTACGATAAGATTAGATCTTCCGTAGCATTGCTTATAGTCTATATGGATTATTCTAGTTGTCACTACATATTTCTTTTATGAGATATGTTAATAGGATGGCAGAAATACATTCCTTCCACAAGTGTGTATTAAGGATGTATACTAGATACAACCAAGAGTTTTGCTGGTCCGTGGAATACTAGATAGGTATACAAACTTCAATTCGATGAAGTGAGTATCGCGGTGTTGGAATCGTCACCAGATGAAATAGTCAAAGAGTTTTTGATTTCATCAGAAACGATGAAGATGCTTGCATTTGCAAGAAATTAAGTGGGAGCGCCAAGACATAGTTATAATATTATATGTGGATGACATATCATAGATTATAAATGATATAATTATGTACTTGATGTGAATAAAAGGTTTCATTGAGAATTAACTTTAATGAAAGAATATGGACTAAAACATATTTAGCAATAAGATCTATGAAGATAGATTGAATCGCATAGTAATTTTAAGTCAAAGTACATAGAATGAATATTGAAACAGTTCAATACGCAAATGTTAAGAAGCTGTTCTTTTCCATGTGAAGGTTTAACAAGAGTTGAGTGTATCTGACACTCAATGAGTAAAAACACATGAGTGATTTTAGATCACGAATAATATGTACAAAATCAGATGTCCTGTGCTCTAAAGTGTTACGAGCATATACCAGATTGATTCATGTAATGATCATTGGACAACAGTAAGAATATCCTTGAGTGATTTAGAAGAACCAAGGATATATATAGTTTTGTATGGGGTAATGACAAACAAATCGCTGTAAGGTGTTGCACCGATATTAGTTTGGTCACATATAAAATCTCAATTAGGCTAAGTGTTGATTAAAAGGTAGCACAATGAGCTAGAAGAAGTCTATGCTAGATTTAGATGAGTTCTAAATATTGTGACGGATTCTGCAAACGAAGGCAGAGTATGGCATTGTTTTAACAATGACCGAGAGTGTTTGAGTTGAGGAGTTCTTTGAGAACTTGGTGTAGTTCTGATAGTGTCAGAACTTTGAAGCTATATTGTGTGTGACAATATTATTGACATATTTCAGACCACGGAATTAAGGTTCCACCAAAAGACCGAACATATACGATAAATGCCGACTCATTTGGAAAATGAGTGATGCGTGGAGACGAAAATGGATTGCAAAATACATATGTTTCTGAGCATGTCAGATTCGTTGACTGAAACCTCTCCCGTGAGCAAAACATGATAAGCACCAGAAGACCAAGGTGTTATATCTTTACAAATGTAAACTAGATTATTGACTCTAGTGCAAGTGGGAGACTGTTGGAGATATGCCCAAGAGGCAATAATAAAATGGTTATTATTATATCTTTGTGTTCATGATAAATGTTTGCATCCCATGCTATAATTGTATTAACCGAAACATTGATACATTTGTGTTATGTAAACAACAAGGAGTCCCTAGTAAGCCTCTTGTATAACTAGCTTGTTAATTAATAGATGATCATGGTTTCGTGATCATGAACATTGGATGTTGTTAATAACAAGGTTATGTCATTGGGTGAATGATATAATGGACACACACCCAAATAAGCGTAGCATAAGATCAAGTCATTAAGTTTATCTTGCTATAAGCTTTCGATACATAATTACCTAGTCCTTCGACCATGAGATCATGTAAATCACTTACACCGGAAGGATACTTTGATTACATCAACCGTCATTGCGTAAATGGGTGGTTATAAAGATGGGATTAAGTATTCGGAAAGTATGAGTTGAGGCATATGGTTCAAGAGTGGGATTTTTCCATCCCTATGACGGATAGATATACTCTGGACCCTCTCGATGGAATGTCATCTAATTAGCTTGCAAGCATGTGACTAGGTCACAAGAGATGGCATACCATGGTACGAGTAAAGAGTACTTGTCGGTAACGAGGTTGAACTAGGTATGGAGATACCGATGATCGAACCTCGGACAAGTAAAGTATCGCGTGACAAAGGGAATCGGTATCATATGTTAATGGTTCAATCGATCACTGAGTTATCGCTGAATGTGTGGGAACCATTATGGATCTCCAGGTCCTGCTATTGGTTATTGGTCGGAGAGGAGTCTCGATCATGTCCGCATAGTTCACGAACCGTAGGGTGACGCGCTTAAGGTTCGATGTTGTATAGTAGCTTCGAAATATGAGATGGAGACCAAATTTTGTTCGGAGTCTCGGATGGGATCCATGACATCACGAGGAGGTCCGGAATGGTCCGGAGAATAATATTCATATAAGGGAAGTTATTTTCCAGGGTTTGGAAAAAGTTTTGGTGTTTGACCGGAGCTTCTGGAAGGTTCTAGAGGGCCACCGGTGGGCCCACCACCCCGGGAGGGACCACATGGGCCAAGGGAGTGCAGCCTAGCCTAATGGGCCAGGGGCACCAAGCCCTCAAGGCCCAGCCGGCCAGCCCCCCTAGGGATAAGATCAAATCCCGGAGGATAAGATCAAATCCCTAAAATCGAGGGAGCAATTTTGGAAGGGAAAGCAAACATGGAAGGGGATGATTTATGTTCCCCCCCTTTCCTTTCGTGCGCTGGTGGGGCCCAAGGGGATGCCTTGGCCGCCCCTCCCTCTATAAATAGAGGAGAGGGGCAGCCGACCCCTTGCTCCTTCACACCAAAGTCTAGCTGCCCCTCTCTCCCTCCACCATAATTCTGCTCCAGCTTGGCGAAGCCCTGCAGTTTTTCTCCTCCACCACCACCACACCATCGTCCTGCTGGGATTCCGAGGAGAGCTACCACACCTCCGCTTCCCGCTAGAACGGGGAGAGGATGGACTTCATCGACATCGTACGCACGACCGAGTACGAAAGTGCTGCCAGATTGCAGCACAGGATGATCGACAACATCAACAACGAGATCTGATCTCGTAAGGCTTTGGATCTTCGAGGGTTAGTCTCTCATACATCTCGTTTCTTAGATCTTCATAGATTAGATCTTGCTTCTTCCTAGATTGGATCTTGGTTTTTGTTAACGGTAGAAATACTTTGTTTTCCATGCAACGAACCCATCATTTTATGGTGGTATACTTTGATGATATTCTGATTTATAGCAAATCTTTGGAGGATCATTTGGATCATTAACGTGCTTTTTTCAATGTTTTACGTGATGCACGTTTGTATGGTAATCTTGAGAAGTGCACCTTTTGCACCAATCGAGTTGCGTTTCTTGGCTATGTTGTTAATGCGCAGGGTATTGAAGTTGATCCAGCCAAGATTGAGGCAATTGAGAGTTGGCCGCAGCCAAACACGGTCACACAAGTGAGGAGTTTTCTTGGCCTTGTTGGTTTCTATAGGCGCTTTGTCAAAGATTTTGGATACATTGTTGCGCCGCTGAATGAGCTTACAAAGAAGGATGTGCCCTTTGTGTGGGGCGATGCACAACAAGAAGCCTTCATGATACTGAAAGATAAGTTAACACATGCTCCATTACTCCAACTTCTTGATTTCAATAAGACTTTTGAGATTGAATGTGATGCAAGTGGAATTGGTTTGAGGGGTGTGTTATTACAAGAGGGCGAACTTGTTGCATATTTTAGTGAGAAATTGAGTGGGCCTAGTCTGAACTATTCTACTTATGATAAAGAATTATATGCGCTGGTTCGGACATTAGAAACTTGGCAACATTATTTATGGCCTAAAGAATTTGTTATACATTCTGATCATGCATGAATCTTTGAAGCATATTCCAATTCGAGCTAAGTTGAATCGCCGCCATGTAAAGTGGGTTGAATTTATTGAGTCTTTTCCTTATGTTATCAAACACAAAAAGGTAAAGATAATGTTATTGCTGATGCTTTGTCGCGCCGTTATACTATGCTATCTCAATTTGACTTCAAGATTTTTGGATTAGAAACTATAAAGGAACAATACTTGCATGATGCTGATTTTAAAGATGTGTTGCTGAATTGTAGAGATGGTAGAACATGGAACAAATTCGTCCTCAATGATGGATTTGTGTTCTGTGCTAACAAGCTATGCATCCCATATAGTTATCTTTTGTTTTTGTAGGAGGCGCATGGAGGAGGATTGATGGGTCACTTTAGTGTTAAGAAGACGGAGGATGTACTTGATGCACACTTCTTTTGGCCACGTATGCGTCGAGATGTTGAGAGATTAGTGGCACGCTGCACTACATGTCAAAAAGCTAAGTCTCGACTTAATCCATATGGTTTATATATGCCTCTTCCTGTTCCTAGTGTACCTTGGGAGGATATTTCTATGGATTTCGTTTTAGGATTGCCTTGTACGCAGAAGGGGAGGAATAGTATCTTTGTTGTTGTGGATCTGTTTTCTAAGATGGCACACTTTATTCCATGTCACAAGACTGATGATGCTACACATGTTGCTGATTTGTTCTTTCGTGAAATTGTTCGCTTACATGGTGTGCCAAATACTTTTGTTTCTAATCGTCATACTAAGTTTCTTAGCCATTTTTGGAGTTGTTTCTGGGCTAAGTTGGGGACTAAATTGCTGTTTAGTACTACATGTCATCCCCAAACTGATGGACAAACTGAAGTAGTGAATAGAACATTGTCTACTATGTTGCGGGCTATTTTGAAAAATAACTTAAAATTGTGGGAAGAATGTTTACCTCATATTGAATTTGCTTACAATCGTTCGCTGCATTCTACCACTAAGATCTACCCTTTTGAGATTGTGTATGGTTTTGTTCCACGTGCACCTATTGATTTATTGCCTTTACCATTTTCGGTGCAAAAAAATTTGGATGCTACACAACACGCAGAATTGATATTAAAATTGCATGAGACTACTAAAGACAACATAGAGCGCATGAATGCTAAGTATAAAATTCACTACAAGAAA